>NC_048569.1:87598118-87638118 GCF_013265735.2 Oncorhynchus mykiss
TGCTCGGAGCAGTAGAGGTGAGAGATGTATGTGCCTCCTATGTTTTATGAGAGAGCGTCTGCATGTGTGTGTCTGGTTTGCTGTGTATGGAGCCAGGCTGCTGTGTTAACTGAGCGGTAACTCGTTCCAGTGTGTTTCTACTTCCCTTGTTAGCCGTTGCTGCTGCTGCATTGCAGGAGAAACAAGCAGACTCTGAGCTCATGTTCCACTAATACACATGGAGGGAAATGAACATTCAGTTTGTCGACCCTTACTGGAAACCGGCCAACTAATTTCCCTCTCTCTGTGTGTGTGAGTAGGAGGGTGTGCACCTATCTGTGTGTGCATATGTGTGTGGGCAGTGTCCGCCCACGTGTGTGTGCATGTACGTGTGTGTGGGGTTACAGGGTTCTGTAGCTGTCACCGTAATAAGATCAATAGTGTGTACGGAGTGTGCTGCTAGTACTGTTACTACTGCTGCTGCTACTGCTACTACTTCTGCTACTACTGCTACTAGTATTGCTAGTACTGCTACTAGTATTGCTAGTACTGCTACTACTGCTGCTAGTACTGCTACTACTGCTGCTAGTACTGCTACTACTGCTACTACTGCTGCTACTACTGCTACTAGTATTGCTACTACTGCTACTACTGCTGCTAGTACTGCTACTACTGCTGCTACTACTGCTACTACTGCTGCTACTACTGCTACTACTGCTGCTACTACTGCTACTAGTATTGCTAGTACTGCTACTACTGCTATTACTGCTGCTAGTACTGCTACTACTGCTGCTAGTACTGCTACTACTGCTACTACTGCTGCTACTACTGCTACTAGTATTGCTACTACTGCTACTACTGCTGCTAGTACTGCTACTACTGCTGCTACTACTACTACTACTACTACTGCTACTACTGCTACTAGTACTGCTACTACTACTGCTACTACTGCTACTACTACCACTGCTGCTACTAGTACTGCTACTACTGATACTGCTAATGCTGCTACTACTACTACTACTACTGCTATTACTGCTACTACTACGACTGCTGCTGCTACTACTACTGCTATTACTGCTACTACTACTACTGCTACTACTGGTACTACCACTACTACTAGTACTGCTACTACTACTGCTACTACTGCTACTACTACTGATACTGCTACTATTGTTACTACTGCTGCTACTACTACTGCTACTACTGCTACTGTTACTAGTACTGCTACTGCTACTACTGCTAGTACTGCTGCTACTACTGCTTCTACTGCTACTACTACTACTGCTATTACTGCTACTACTACGACTGCTGCTGCTACTACTACTGCTATTACTGCTACTACTACTACGACTACTGCTACTACTACTACAGCTACTGCTAAAACTGCTTCTACTGCTGCTACTACTACTACTGCTACTACTGCTACTATTACTGCTACTGCTGCTACTACTACTACTGTTACTACTGGTACCTGTACTGCTACTACTGCTATTACTGCTGCTAGTACTGCTACTACTGCTGCTAGTACTGCTACTTCTGCTACTACTGCTGCTAGTACTGCTACTACTGCTACTACTGCTGCTAGTACTACTACTACTGCTGCTACTACTGCGTGCAGGGGCGTGCAGTGTAGTGTGTGCAGTGTGTGTGCACTTCTGTTGGTACATATGTGCTTGTGTGTTTGTATGTGAGAGAGTGTGTGTGTGTTTTATTATGCTAGTACATTCCATGTGTGTGTTTGTATGAAATGCACATATGTGTGCATGTGTGAATTCATATGTATGTTGTTTTTATGTGCAGAAGGGAGTGTAGGGGGATCTGATAGGAGATGACAGTGCTGTAATTGATCCAGTCCGATGTGACGTGTGCCCACCCCTCCCTCCCTCCCTCCCTCCCTCCCTCCCTCCCTCCCTCCCTCCCTCCCTCCCTCCATACATGCCCCCTCTCGCTCTCTCTCTCTCTCTCTCTCTCTCTCTCTCCCTCACTCTCTCTCTCTCACACTCACTCCCTCCATCTATCTCTCCCTCACTCTCTCCTCATCAGATCTCTCTTCTCTCTACACACAACTCAACTTCCTGTCATCTCTCCTGACAGCAGTCTCTTCCCTTCCCCTCTGTTGGTACATATGTGCTTGTGTGTTTGTATGTGAGAGAGTGTGTGTGTGTTTTATTATGCTAGTACATTCCATGTGTGTGTTTGTATGAAATGCACATATGTGTGCATGTGTGCATTCATATGTATGTTGTTTTTATGTGCAGAAGGGAGTGTAGGGGGATCTGATAGGAGATGACAGTGCTGTAATTGATCCAGTCCGATGTGACATGTGCCCACCCATTCCTGCCTCCCTCCCTCCCTCCTTCCATCCATACACCCCCCCCCCTCTCTCTCTCTCTCTCTCTCTCTCTCTCTCTCACTCCCTCCCTCCATCTATCTCTCCCTCGCTCTCTCCTCATCAGATCTCCCTTCTCTCTACACACAACTCAACTTCCTGTCATCTCTCCTGACAGCAGTCTCTTCCCTTCCCCCTCTTTACCTTTCCTCTCTTCCTCCCTATTCCCTCCATCCAGCCATATCCTCCCTTTGGCTTTGAAAGAAGCTAGATCTAACACAGCGATGATTTCACGCATAGGGATAGCCGCGCCGCCGTGCTAATTAGCCGCTGATGGGTAGAGAGGCTAAGGGTTAGCCATCAGTCTAATGCTGCTAGGTTAGGCTAGCAATGGTGCTGGGTGACTAAATAATTTATGTTGGTGTCGTTCCTTATCTCTAATGAAAGCGGGCAGATAGTCTCGTGCAGCACGCACACACACACACACACACACACACACACACACACACACACACACACACGCACACACACACACACACACACACACGCACACACGCACGCACACACACACACACACGCACACACACACACACACACACACACACACACACACACACACACACACACACACGCACACACGCACGCACACACACACACACACACACACAAAGCCACTGGGACCTGGGGATGGAGGGCTCCATGAAAGGTGGGATGAGCTGAATGATTAGAGAGATAAGAAAGCAGATTTTTTTATTTCACCTTTATTTAACCAGGTGAGCTAGTTGAGAACAAGGTCTCATTTGCAACTGCGACCTGGCCAAGATAAAGCATAGCAGGTCGACACATACACCAACACAGAGTTACACGTGGAATGAACAAAACATACAGTCAATAATACAGTAGAAAAAAAGAAAACAAAGTCTATATACAGTGAGTGCAAATTAGGTCAAATAAGGGAGTTAAGGCAATAAATAGGCCATGGTGGCGAAGTAATTACAATATGGCAATTAAACACTGGTAGATGAGCAAAAGATGGATGTGCAAGTAGAGATACTGTGGTGCAAAAGGAGCAAAATAAATAAATACAGTATGGGGATGAGGTAGATAGATGGGCTGTATACAGACGGGCTATGAACAGGTGCAGTGATCTGTGAGCTGCTCTGACAGCTGGTTCTTAAAGCTAGTGAGGGAGATGGGAATCTCCAGCTTCTGTGATTTTTGCAGTTCGTTCCAGTCAGTGGCAGCAGAGAACTGGAAGGAAAGGCGACCAAAGGAGGAATTGGCTTTGGGGGTGACCAGTGAGATATACCTGCTGGAGCGCGTGCTACGAGTGGGTGCTGCTATGGTGACCAGCGAGCTGAGATAGGGCGGGGCTTTACCTAGCAGAGACTTGTAGATAACCTGTAGCCAGTGGGTTTGGCGACGAGTATGAAGCGAGGGCCAGCCAACGAGAGCGTATAGGTCACACTGGTGAGTAGTGTATGGGGCTTTGGTGGCAAAACGGAGGGCACTGTGATAGACTACATCCAGTTTGCTGAGTAGAGTGTTGGAGGCTATTTTATTGATGACATCGCCGAAGTCAAGGATCGGTAGGATGGTCAGTTTTACAAGGGTATGTTTGGCAGCATGAGTGAAGGAAGCTTTGTTGCGAAATAGGAAGCCGATTCTAGATGTAATTTTTGATTGGAGATGCTTAATGTGAGTCTGGATGGAGAGTTTACAGTCTAGTCAGACACCTAGGTATTTGTAGTTATCCACGTATTCTAAGTCAGAGCCGTCCAGAGTAGTGATGCTGGATGGGCGCGCAGGTGCGGGCAATGATCGGTTGAATAGCATGCATTTAGTTTTATTTGCATTTAAGGGCAGTTGGAGGCCACGGAAGGAGAGTTGTATGGCATTGAAGCTCGTCTGGAGGTTAGTTAACACAGTGTCCAAAGAAGGGTCAGAAGTATACAGAATGGTGTCGTCTGCGTAGAGGTGGATCAGAGAATCACCAGCAGCAAGATCGACATCATTGATGTATACAGAGAAGAGAGTCGGCCCGAGAATTGAACCCTGTGGCACCCCCACAGAGACTGCCAGAGGTCCGGACAACAGGCCCTCCGATTTGACACACTGAGCTCTATCAGAGAAGTAGTTGGTGAACCAGGTGAGGCAATCATTTGAGAAACCAAGGCTGTTGAGTCTGCCAATAAGAATGTGGTGATTGATAGAGTCGAAAGCCTTGGCCAAGTCGATGCATACAGCTGCACAGTAATGTCTCTTATCGATGGCGGTTATGATATCGTTAAAGACCTTAAGCGTGGCTGAGGTGCACCCATGACCAGCTTGGAAACCAGATTGCATAGCGGAGAAGGTACGATGTGATTCAAAATGGTCAGTAATCTGTTTGTTAACTTGGCTTTCGAAGACCTTAGAGATGCAACGTAGGATAGATATAGGTCTGTAACAGTTTGGGTCTAGAGTGTCTCCCCCTTCGAAGAGGGGGATGACCGCGGCAGCTTTCCAATCTTTGGGAATCTCAGACGATACGAAAGAGAGGTTGAAAAGGCTAGTAATAGGGGTTGCAACAATTTCGGCAGGTAATTTTAGAAAGAGAGGGTCCAGATTGTCTAGCCTGGCTGATTTGTAGGGGTCCAGATTTTGCAGCTCTTTCAGAACATGAGCTATCTGGATATTGGTGAAGGAGAAATGGTGGGGGCTTGGGCGGGTTGCTGTGGAGGGTGCCGGGCAGTTGACTGGGGTAGCCAGGTGGAAAGCATGGCCAGCCGTAGAGAAATGCTTATTGAATTTTTCAATTATAGTGGATTTGTTGGTTGTAACAGTGTTTCTAGCCTCATCAAATCAATCTATAGTTATCAAATCAATCACTGAGCAGGGCTGGACTGCGTGATCAAATCACTGAGCAGGGCTGGACTGGGTGATCAAATCACTGAGCAGGGCTGGACTGGGTATTCAAATCAAATCACTGAGCAGGGCTGGACTGGGTATTCAAATCACTGAGCAGGGCTAGACTGGGTATTCAAATCACTGAGCAGGACTGGACTGGGTATTCAAATCACTGAGCAGGGCTGGACTGGGTATTCAAATCAAATCACTGAGCAGGGCTGAACTGGGTTATTAAATCACTGAGCAGGGCTGGACTGGGTTATTAAATCACTGAGTAGGGCTGAACTGGGTTATTAAATCACTGAGCAGGGCTGGACTTGGTTATCAAATCACTGAGCAGGGCTGGACTGGGTTATTAAATCACTGAGCAGGGCTGGACTGGGTTATCAAATCACTGAGCAGGGCTGAACTGGGTTATTAAATCACTGAGCAGGGCTGGACTGGGTTATTAAATCACTGAGCAGGGCTGAACTGGGTTATTAAATCACTGAGCAGGACTGGACTGGGTTATTAAATCACTGAGCAGGGCTGGACTGGGTTATTAAATCACTGAGCAGGGCTGAACTGGGTTATTAAATCACCGAGCAGGGCTGGACTAGGTTATCAAATCACTGAGCAGGGCTGGACTGGGTTATTAAATCACTGAGCAGGGCTGGACTGGGTTATTAAATCACTGAGCAGGGCTGGACTGGGTTATTAAATCACTGAGCAGGGCTGAACTGGGTTATTAAATCACCGAGCAGGGCTGGACTAGGTTATCAAATCACTGAGCAGGGCTGGACTGGGTTATTAAATCACTGAGCAGGGCTGGACTGGGTTATTAAATCACTGAGCAGGGCTGGACTGGGTTATTAAATCACTGAGCAGGGCTGGACTGGGTTATTAAATCACTGAGCAGGGCTGAACTGGGTTATTAAATCACCGAGCAGGGCTGGACTAGGTTATCAAATCACTGAGCAGGGCTGGACTGGGTTATTAAATCACTGAGCAGGGCTGGACTGGGTTATTAAATCACTGAGCAGGGCTGGACTGGGTTATTCAATCACTGAGCAGGGCTGGACTGGACTGGGTTATTAAATCACTGAGCAGGGCTGGACTGGACTGGGTTATTAAATCACTGAGCAGGACTGGACTGGGTTATTAAATCACTGAGCAGGGCTGGACTGGACTGGGTTATTAAATCAAATCACTGAGCAGGGCTGGACTGGGTTATCATGGTAGAGGACAACTAAATGAACAGATAGACAGAAGAGGGTGAAGGGGGTTGGTGGAGGGTGGAGGAGGGTGGAGGGTGGAGCGGGGGGTGGACACACACACACACAAACACCCTGCACTGTATTGTATTCTGTAGTGTAATCCTTCCAGACATAGACAGATGGAGAGAATGTCTGGTCTCTCTCTGGAGTTCTGTCATCTGGAGGGAGGCCTCTGGCAGCTTATTACAGGAAACTAATGGGGCTGTCCTCCTTCCCTGTCCTCCTGCCCTATCCTCCTGCCCCGTCCTCCTGCCCTGTCCTCCTGCCATATCCTCCTGCCCTGTCCTCCTGCCCTGTCCTCCTGCCCAGTCCTCCTGCCCTGTCCTCCTGCCATATCCTCCTGCCCTGTCCTCCTGCCCTGCCCTGTCCTCCTGCCCAGTCCTCCTGCCCTGTCCTCCTGCCCTGTCCTCCTGCCCTATCCTCCTGCCCTGTCCTTCTACCCTATCCTCCTGCCCTGTCCTCCTGCCCAGTCCTCCTGCCCTGTTCTCCTGCCCTGTCCTCATGTTGCCTGCTTTAATTGCAGATGATTCAGAACAACAAGCAATGAGTAATATACATTCAATACGTTTCCATAGTAACTTTATTGACTAGATGTTCCATAGTAACATTAGTGATTGATGTTCCATAGTAACTTTATTGACTAGATGTTCCAGAGTAACTTTAGTGACTAGATGTTCCAGAGTAACTTTATTGACTAGATGTTCCAGAGTAACTTTATTGACTAGATGTTCCAGAGTAACTTTAGTGACTAGATGTTCCAGAGTAACTTTAGTGACTAGACGTTCCAGAGTAACATTGGTGATTAATGTTCCAGAGTAACTTTAGTGACTAGATGTTCCAGGGTAACTTTATTGACTAGACGTTCCACAGTAACTTTAGTGACTAGATGTTCCAGAGTAACTTTAGTGACTAGATGTTCCAGAGTAACTTTAGTGACTAGATGTTCCAGGGTAACTTTAGTGACTAGATGTTCCAGGGTAACTTTAGTGACTAGATGTTCCAGAGTAACTTTAGTGACTAGATGTTCCAGAGTAACTTTATTGACTAGACGTTCCATAGTAACTTTAGTGACTAGATGTTCCATAGTAACTTTAGTGATTAATGTTCCAGAGTAACTTTATTGACTAGACGTTCCATAGTAACTTTAGTGACTAGATGTTCCAGAGTAACTTTAGTGACTAGATGTTCCAGAGTAACTTTAGTGACTAGATGTTCCGGGGTAACTTTAGTGACTAGATGTTCCAGAGTAACTTTAGTGACTAGATGTTCCAGAGTAACTTTATTGACTAGACGTTCCATAGTAACTTTAGTGACTAGATGTTCCAGAGTAACATTAGTGATTAACGTTCCAGAGTAACTTTATTGACTAGACGTTCCATAGTAACTTTAGTGACTAGATGTTCCAGAGTAACTTTAGTGACTAGATGTTCCAGAGTAATTTTAGTGACTAGACGTTCCATAGTAACTTTAGTGACTAGATGTTCCAGAGCAACTTTAGTGACTAGATGTTCCAGAGTAACTTTAGTGACTAGATGTTCCAGAGTAACTTTATTGACTAGATGTTCCAGAGTAACATTATTGACTAGATGTTCCAGAGTAACATTAGTGACTAGATGTTCCAGAGTAACATTAGTGACTAGATGTTCCAGAGTAACTTTAGTGACTAGATGTTCCAGAGTAACTTTAGTGACTAGATGTTCCAGAGTAACTTTATTGACTAGATGTTCCAGAGTAACTTTAGTGACTAGATGTTCCAGAGTAACTTTAGTGACTAGATGTTCCAGAGTAACTTTAGTGACTAGATGTTCCAGAGTAACTTTATTGACTAGATGTTCCAGAGTAACTTTAGTGACTAGATGTTCCAGAGTAACTTTAGTGACTAGATGTTCCAGAGTAACATTAGTGACTAGATGTTCCAGAGTAACTTTAGTGACTAGATGTTCCAGAGTAACTTTAGTGACTAGATGTTCCAGAGTAACATTAGTGATTAATGTTCCCCTGGTTGTGTTATGTGTGAGTTTCTGTGCATGTGTGTACAGAGCCTTGCGAAAGTATTCGGCCCCCTTGAACTTTGCGACCTTTTGCCACATTTCAGGCTTCAAACATAAAGATATAAAACTGTATTTTTTTGTGAAGAATCAACAACAAGTGGGACACAATCATGAAGTGGAACGACATTTATTGGATATTTCAAACTTTTTTAACAAATCAAAAACTGAAAACATACCCCAAGCGACTTACAGCTGTAATCGCAGCAAAAGGTGGCGCTACAAAGTATTAACTTAAGGGGGCTGAATAATTTTGCACGCCCAATTTTTCAGTTTTTGATTTGTTAAAAAAGTTTGAAATATCCAATAAATGTCGTTCCACTTCATGATTGTGTCCCACTTGTTGTTGATTCTTCACAAAAAAATACAGTTTTATATCTTTATGTTTGAAGCCTGAAATGTGGCAAAAGGTCGCAAAGTTCAAGGGGGCCGAATAATTTCGCAAGGCACTGTATGTACTTTTGTGTGTGTCTTTGTGTGCGTGCCAGCATGTGTGTTTTTTATGGTGACTAGCTATTTCCACTTTCTCAGGATTATGTGGAGGTAAACACAGATGGTGAGGGTGCTGATAAAAGACGTTCTAGAGCTGTACACCTGCTAACAACCAGTGAGAAACTCACAGATGTTGTTTTGTTGTCTAGTTCAGCCATTCATTCTGCTGCCGAGTTAGGCTTGGCGAGCTGGTCACAGATCTAGAGGTACAGCTGCAGACCTTTCAGTGTGTGTTTGTGTGTGTGTGTGTGTGTGTGTGTGTGTGTGTGTGTGTGTGTGTGTGTGTGTGTGTGTGTGTGTGTGTGTGTGTGTGTGTGTGTGTGAGATATGATGGTGCAGCTGCCATCCCTTCCCAGCTGTCGTCTCCAGTCACCCCTCTCCAAACTACTTTCCCTCTCTCCTCTCTGTATTAATATCATTCAATCTGCAGCACTCTACAGGAACTGGTAATGACCCATGACTTTCAATGAAGGCTCGGCCCCCTGTGGTTCACTGGGTCAGCTGACATAATATGAGACGTCTGTCGGCAGGAGGTTATTTACTGTAGCTGTTACTGTGATGTGATGCCCACAGCTTCCGGACAGGAGTTATTATAATGATTGTCAGTCTCCACCTCATCATCAGCCTCCGTTATGCTTTACTGGTTAAAATACATGGTGTTTGTAGATTGTATATCACACATGTCCTTGAGTGTGGTGGAAATAGTGTATGTGTGTGTTTTATTGTCGTTACTGGAAAGAGGCTCACATGTGTGTTTGACTTTGAACCCACAGAATCAGACATAAACCTGTCAGGTTCTTGTGACCTTGTTAGTCTTCTTGGATAATGTATTTTCCATATGAACTTTTGAGGTGATGGATGGGTCCCCCACTCTGGCTCAGTTTCCTCTGTGCCTGCCTGTAACCATGCTGACATGATGTTCTGGCTCAGTTTCCTCTGTGCCTGCCTGTAACCATGATGAAGTGATGTTCGGGCCCAGTTTCCTCTGTGCCTGCCTGTAACCATGATGAAGTGATGTTCTGGCCCAGTTTCCTCTGTGCCTGCCTGTAACCATGATGAAGTGATGTTCTGGCCCAGTTTCCTCTGTGCCTGCCTGTAACCATGATGAAGTGATGTTCTGGCCCAGTTTCCTCTGTGCCTGCCTGTAACCATGATGAAGTGATGTTCTGACCCAGTTTCCTCTGTGCCTGCCTGTAACCATAGTGACATGATGTTCTGGCCCAGTTTCCTCTGTGCCTGCCTGTAACCATGATGAAGTGATGTTCTGGCCCAGTTTCCTCTGTGCCTGCCTGTAACCATGATGAAGTGATGTTCTGCCCCAGTTTCCTCTGTGCCTGCCTGTAACCATGATGAAGTGATGTTCTGACCCAGTTTCCTCTGTGCCTGCCTGTAACCATGATGAAGTGATGTTCTGGCCCAGTTTCCTCTGTGCCTGCCTGTAACCATGATGAAGTGATGTTCTACATGTCACCCAGTACTGATGGGCTGTACATCATGCCATACTGACACAATGAAGGGCTCTGAGATTCCTCAAAATGAGGTTGGAACCACGTCAACTGGAGAGAGAGTCTCATTAAGAAACTTTCTTCCAGCTCTGCCCAGCCTCTGTTTCTCATCTTCCCTCACTCTCTCTCTTTCTCTTTGCCCATCTCTCCCATTCTCTCTTTCTAATCCTCGGTCACTTTACATCCTCTCTCTTTTCTTTCTATCCTTCCTTCCTTCCAATCTCTCTCTCTCTCTCTCTCCCTCTCTCTCTCTTTCTCTCTCTCTCTCTCTCTCTCTCTCTCTCTCTCTCTCTCTCTCTCTCTCCAATTCAATTCAATTCAATTGACTTTATTGACATGGCAAGTTCCTTATTACTTACATTGTCAAAGTATACATATCATAAAATAAAAATAAATAAAAATATATATATTTATATATAAATAAATGGTGGGACCAACAGCAATAATAATAGTAGTAGTGGACATGGGATTACCATTAACAACAACTACAACAACAATATTAATGAGAACAACAATACATTAAAGCAATGGTAGTAGACCAGTGTCAACATGACTGAGAAGACAGTCTCTCTCTCATGACTGAGAAGACACATGACATGGTATGTAAGACAAAACAAAACAAGATGGGAAATATTATCGACATTACTTTGCACTTTTCACTGGCTGTCCCTCAGGTTGTGGCAGGAGGACACATATTTGGCTGCCAAAACTGCACATTGGCTTTTCACCCAATAAATATTTGATTTTTCCTTTATCTTTTATAGTTTCAAATTCTTTGTATTGAATTATAATTTTGGGAAAGAAATATTCTCTTAGGTCTGAGTATTTGTCACAGTGTAATAGGAAATGCAGCTCTGTCTCTACCTCTCCCCTGGAGCAGAGTGAGCACAGCCTGTCCTCTCTGGGCAGCCAGGTTTGTCTGTGACGACCGGTCTCTATAGCCAGACTGTGCTCACTGAGTCTGCACCTAGTCAATGTTTTCCTCAGTTTTATATCAGTCACAGTGGTCTGATAGTCTGCCACCATGTACTGTCTGTTTAGAGCCAAATAGCATTGACGTTTACTTAGATTTTTTTGTGGTGTCTTTCCAATAGGTGATATATTTTTGTTTTGTGATGATTTGGTTGGGCCAGATTTTCTGAGTGTTGTCCTGAGGCTCTATGGGGTTGGTTTGAGTTGGTGAACTGAGCCTCAGAACCAGCTGGCTGAGTGTTGTCCTGAGGCTCTATGGGGTTGGTTTGGGTTGGTGAACTGAGCCTCAGAACCAGCTGACTGAGTGCTGTCCTGAGGCTCTATGGGGTTGGTTTGGGTTGGTGAACTGAGCCTCAGAACCAACTGGCTGAAGGGACTCTTCTCTTTTTTCATCTCTTGGCATTGTAGAGCTGTGTGATGGAATGTTTTGGAGTCACTTGTTTTTCTATTCGAATGAGGAGGGGGTATTGATCCAATTCTGCTCTACATGCGTTATTTGGAGTTTTTCTTTGCACTTGCAAAACTCTCTATGCAGTATTTCGAATGGATGTTTGTCCCATTTGGTAAATTCATTATTAGAGATTGGACCCCATACTTCACTGCCATTAAAAGCAATTGGTTCTATAACTGATTGAGCCAGATTCTAATTGGAATTTCGATTATGATGCTTTTAATGGCATAGAATGCATTTCTTGCTTTGTCTCTCAGCTCATTCACAGCCATGTGAAAACTACCTGTGTTGCTGATATTTAGTCCTAGATATCTGTAGTTTTTGGTGTGTTCTAATAGAACTGTGTCCAAATAGAATTTATATTTGTCATCCTTATTTCCAGACCTTTTTTGGAATATCATTATATTTGTTTTTTTTAGGTTAACGGTCAGAGCCCAGGTCTGACAGAACCCGTGAAGACGATCTAGGTGCTGCTGTAACCCCTCTTTAGTGGGAGACAGCAGCACCAGGTCATCTGCGTACAGTAGACACTTGATTTCAGTGTTGTAGAGGGTGATACCAGGTGCTGCCGATTCTTCTAATGTTTTTGCCAATTCATTAATGTAGATGTTAAATAGTGTTGAACTTATTGGGCAGCCCTGTTTCACTCCCCGTCCCTGAGAGAAGAAGTCTGTTTGCTTGTTGCCAATTTTAACCACACATTTGTTTTTAGTGTACATTGATTTAATAACATCATGTTTTCCCTCCAATACCACTTTCTATTAGTTTATAAAAAATACATTCCTGCCAAACTGAATAAAATGCTTTCTTGAAATCTACAAAACACGAGTAGATTTTGCCTTTGTTTTGTTTACTTGTTTATCAATTAGAGTATGGAGGGTGTAAATGTGGTCTGTTGTACGCAAAAATGGTTGAAATCCAATCTGGCTTCTGCTCAGGACGTTGTGTTCGTCAAGGAAATGATGTAGTCTGATATTTATAATACTGCAGAGAATTTTGCCCAAGTTGCTGTTAACGCAAATTCCTCTGTAATTATTTGGGTCAAATTTGTCTCCATTTTTATAGATTGGTTTGATCAATCCCTGGTTCCAAATATTGGGGAAAATACCTGCAGTGAGGATAATTTGAAGAGTTTGAGTATAGCCAATTTGAATTTGTGGTCTTTATATTTGATCATTTAATTTAAAATACCATCAGCACCACAGGCCTTTTTGGGTTGGAGAGTGCATAGTTTTTCCAATAATTCTTGTTCTGTAATTGGGGTATCCACAGGATTCTGATAGTCTTTGACTGCTGATTCAAGGATTTGTAATTAGTCTTGTATATCTTTTTGTTCTGGGCTCTTTGTTATATTGCTGTAGAGGTTTGCAAAGTAATTTCTCCACATATCCCCATTTTGGATAGCCAATTCCTCATGATGAGGTTTGTTTAATTTATTCCAATTCTCCCACAAGTGGTTTGATAGTATGGATTCCTCAATTCCATCCAGCTGATTTCTAATGTGCTGTTCCTTTTTTGTTCTTAGGGTGTGTTTGTATTGCTTCAGTGTTTCCCCATATTGAAGGCGTAGATTTTTGTTGTCTGGTTCCTCTGTGTTTTTGATTAGACATATTTCTCAATTACTTTCTTAGATTTTTGCCAACGAGGTTAATTTGTCAAATATAAAGTTTATGTTCCAAACAGCCAAATGTACACCTTCATTGCTGTAGGAGAATGTTAAGGCTAAAAAGTTGTCCAGGAGAGATTGTATTTTTTGGCTACTAATTGCTTTTTGGTAGATGTCTGTACTGTTTGCACTCCATCTATAGGCCTGTTTTGTACCATGTATTTTATTGGGCCGTGATGCTTCATGGTTGGGTTCTGATCTTCTCAGATACACTGTGATTTTACTGTGGTCTGAGAGAGGTGTTAGTGGCCTGACTGTGAAGGCTCTGAGAGACTCTGGGTTTAGTTCGGTGAGGAAGTAGTCTACAGTGCTGCTGCCAAGGGATGAGCTGAAGGTGTACCTACCAAAAGAGTCCCCTCTCAGCCTACCGTTGACTATGTACAGACCCAGTGTTTGACAGAGCTTCAGGAGCTGTACGTTTTTGTTTTTCACTTTGTCATAGTTGTTTCTGTGGGGGTACGTGGGGAGGGAAATGTTGATGCTTCCTGGTAGATGTTTGTCCCCATGACTGTTAATAGTGTCTTGTTCTTTTGCTGTTCTAGCATTCAGGTCTCCACAGACCAGTACGTTGCCTTGGGCCTGAAAGTGACTAATTTCCCTCTCTAGAATGGAGAAACTCTTTTCATTGAAGTAGGGTGACTCTGAGGGGGGAATGTATGTGGCACAGAGGAAGATGTTTTTATCTGTCGAGATAGCCTCCTTGTTGATTTTTAACCAGATAATTCGATTGAATTAATTAGTTCAGATTTATACCATATTAGCATTCCCCCTGAGTCTCTGCCCTGTTAGATTCCTTTTAATTTAGTGGATGGTATGATTATCTCCCTATAACCTAGTGGACAGCCAGTGGAAACATCACCTCTGCACCATGTTTCCTGTAGTACTACAATACCAACATCATCAATTTCTTTCAGGAAGTCTGGGTTTCTGCTCTTTAGTCCAAAAGCAGAGGTCTTCAACCCTTGTAAATTCCAACATGCAACGTAAACAGATTTCATAACTCTTTTTTATTTTTCTTTACCTTCAAAATGAGACAAACACTCACAATCCAACAAGAACTATTAAAATAAGATTTTTCAATTAAAGTAAACTCTTTAACTCTCAAATGTGATTTGTTTATCCTTTAAGATAGAATTTGTGTCATGCTACTTGGGTGGGTTTAGTGTGAGGATGGTGGAGTTCTTGTGCTCATCTTACCATGACCCTCGGCCTATCACATTGTGAGCATAGTAGACTCAGCATTTGTTTAATGTCACTCATTTGGTTGGTGGGGGCTGGGCCAGTTGCTCCTCTCACAGCCTGTGCGTAGCTCTCTCTCTCTCTCTCTCTCTCTCCCTCTCTATCTCTCTCCCTCTCTGTGCCTCTCTTCCCCCCCCCCCTCTCTCTCTGTCTCTCTCTCCCCTTCTCTGTGCCTCTCTCTCTCTCTCTCTCTCTCTCTCTCTCTCTCTCTCTCTCTCTCTCTCTCTCTCATATCTGTCCCTGTGTTTTTAGTAAGGATCTAATTAACTCGCTGTGCTGTTCTCTCTGCTCTGCCAGCTGTGTATAATTGCCTGTCGAGTCTGCAACCTTGCGCTTTACTCAGCAATTATCAACAGCATTCTTCCGCTCACAAATTGGCTAATTAGGCCTCAAGGACAGCGAGCCGGAACCAGATTGCCCAGCGTCACATGAAGGATTTGGAGTGTCAGGGACATGCATGCCCCTGCTTCCATAGCAACACCTCAGTGACAAGATAAATTAGCCATATGTGTGGTTTCCATGGTAGCAGAGACAATGTGTTGGTCAGATCCTGTGTGTCTTATGATAGTCATACGATGTATCATGACTAACTCCCGGTGAGTCACTGGCTAACGGCTGAAATGAAGATAAGTAGGGCCGGTGTAAAGGGCTGAAGGATAGAGATATGACTGGTAAAGGGCTGGGGGATAGAGATATGACTGGTAAAGGGCTGAGAGATAGAGATATGACTGGTAAAGGGCTGAGAGACATGACTGGTAAAGGGCTGGGGGATAGAGACATGACTGGTAAAGGGCTGGGGGATAGAGATATGACTGGTAAAGGGCAGGGGATAGAGATATGACTGGTAAAGGGCAGGGGATAGAGATATGACTGGTAAAGGGCTGAGAGATATGACTGGTAAAGGGCTGGGGGATAGAGATATGACTGGTAAAGGGCTGAGGGATAAGATATGACTGGCAAAGGGCTGGGGGATAAAGATATGACTGGTAAAGGGCTGGGAGATAGAGATATGACTGGTAAAGGGCTAGAGGTTGTTATTGATCCGAGATCAGGTTGGCTGTCATTTTGATCGATGACTGGTAAAGGGCTGAGGGATAGAGATATGACTGGTAAAGAGCTGAGGGATAGAGATATGACTGGTAAAGGGCTGAGAGATATGACTAGTAAAGGGCTGATGGATAGAGATATGACTGGTAAAGGGCTGGGGGATAGAGATATGACTGGTAAAGGGCTGAGGGATAGAGATATGACTGGTAAAGGGCTGATGGATAGAGATATGACTGGTAAAGGGCTGGGGGATAGAGATATGACTGGTAAAGGGCTGAGGGATAAGATATGACTGGCAAAGGGCTGGGGGATGAAGATATGACTGGTAAAGGGCTGGGAGATAGAGATATGACTGGTAAAGGGCTGAGGGATAGAGATATGACTGGTAAAGGGCTGGGGGATAGAGCTATGACTGGTAAAGGGTTGGGGGATTTAGATATGACTGGTAAAGGGCTGGGGGATAGAGATATGACTGATAAAGGGCTGAGGGATAGAGATATGACTGGTATAGGGCTCTATCCCCCAGCCCGTTACCAGTCATATCTCAGTAAAGGGCTGAGAGATAGAGATATGATTGGTAAAGGGCTAAGAGATAGAGATATGACTGGTAAAGGGCTGAGAGATAGAGATATAACTAGTAAAGGGCTGGGGAATAGAGATATGACTGGTAAAGGGCTGAGAGATAGAGATATGACTGGTAAAGGGCTGGGGAATAGAGATATGACTGGTAAAGGGCTGGGGGATAGAGATATGACTGGCAAAGGGCTGAGAGATAGAGATATGAATGGCAAAGGGCTGGGGAATAGAGATATGACTGGTAAAGGGCTGAGAGATATGACTGGTAAAGGGCTGGGGAATAGAGATATGACGGGTAAAGGGCTGAGAGATAGAGATATGACTGGTAAAGGGCTGGGGAATAGAGATATGACTGGTAAAGGGCTGGGGGATAGAGATATGACTGGTAAAGGGCTGGGGGATAGAGATATGACTGGCAAAGGGCTGAGAGATAGAGACATGACTGGTAAAGGGCTGGGGGATAGAGCTATGACTGGTAAAGGGCTGATGGATAGAGATATGACTGGTAAAGGGCTGGGGGATAGAGATATGACTGGTAAAGGGTTGGGGGATTTAGATATGACTGGTAAAGGGCTGGGGGATAGAGATATGACTGGTAAAGGGCTGGGGGATAGAGCTATGACTGGTAAAGGGCTGATGGATAGAGATATGACTGGTAAAGGGCTGGGGGATAGAGATATGACTGGTAAAGGGTTGGGGGATTTAGATATGACTGGTAAAGGGCTGGGGGATAGAGATATGACTGGTAAAGGGCTGAGGGATAGAGATATGACTGGTATAGGGCTCTATCCCCCAGCCCGTTACCAGTCATATCTCAGTAAAGGGCTGAGAGATAGAGATATGATTGGTAAAGGGCTAAGAGATAGAGATATGACTGGTAAAGGGCTGAGAGATAGAGATATAACTAGTAAAGGGCTGGGGAATAGAGATATGACTGGTAAAGGGCTGAGAGATAGAGATATGACTGGTAAAGGGCTGGGGAATAGAGATATGACTGGTAAAGGGCTGGGGGATAGAGATATGACTGGTAAAGGGCTGAGAGATAGAGATATGACTGGTAAAGGGCTGGGGGATAGAGATATGAATGGTAAAGGGCTGGGGAATAGAGATATGACTGGTAAAGGGCTGGGGGATAGAGATATGACTGGCAAAGGGCTGAGAGATAGAGATATGAATGGTAAAGGGCTGGGGAATAGAGATATGACTGGTAAAGGGCTGAGAGATATGACTGGTAAAGGGCTGGGGAATAGAGATATGACTGGCAAAGGGCTGAGAGATAGAGATATGAATGGTAAAGGGCTGGGGAATAGAGATATGACTGGTAAAGGGCTGAGAGATATGACTGGTAAAGGGCTGGGGAATAGAGATATGACTGGTAAAGGGCTGAGAGATAGAGATATGACTGGTAAAGGGCTGGGGGATAGAGATATGACTGGTAAAGGGCTAGAGGTTGTTATTGATCCGAGATCAGGTTGGCTGTCATTTTGATCGATGACTGGTAAAGGGCTGAGGGATAGAGATATGACTGGCAAAGAGCTGAGGGATAGAGATATGACTGGTAAAAGGCTGGGCGATAGAGATATGACTGGTAAAGGGCTGAGCGATATGACTGGTAAAAGGCTGATGGATAGAGATATGACTGGTAAAGGGCTGGGGGATAGAGATATGACTGGTAAAGGGCTGAGGGATAGAGATATGACTGATAAAGGACTGATGGATAGAGATATGACTGGTAAAGGGCTGGGGGATAGAGATATGACTGGTAAAGGGCTGAGGGATAGAGATATGACTGGTAAAGGGCTGGGGGATAGAGATATGACTGGTAAAAGGCTGATGGATAGAGATATGACTGGTAAAGGGCTGGGGGATAGAGAAATGACTGGTAAAGGGCTGGGGAATAGAGATATGACTGGTAAAGGGCTGGGGAATAGAGATATGACTGGTAAAGGGCTGGGGGGATAGAGATATGACTGGTAAAGGGCTGGGGGGATAGAGATATGACTGGTATAGGGCTCTATCCCCCAGCCCGTTACCAGTCATATCTCAGTAAAGGGCTGAGAGATAGAGATATGATTGGTAAAGGGCTAAGAGATAGAGATATGACTGGTAAAGGGCTGAGAGATAGAGATATGACTGGTAAAGGGCTGGGGGATAGAGATATGACTGGTAAAGGGCTGAGAGATAGAGATATGACTGGTAAAGGGCTGAGAGATAGAGATATAACTGGTAAATGGCTGAGAGATATGACTGGTAAAGAGCTGAGGGATAGAGATATGACTGGTAAAGGGCTGGGGAATAGAGATATGACTGGTAAAGGGCTGGTGGATAGAGATATGACTGGTAAAGGGCTGAGAGATATGACTGGTAAAGGGCTGGGGGATAGAGATATGACTGGTAAAGGGCTGAGAGATAGAGATATGACTGGTAAATGGCTGAGAGATATGACTGGTAAAGGGCTGGGGAATAGAGATATGACTGGCAAAGGGCTGGGGATAGAGATATGACTGGTAAAGGGCTGAGAGATAGAGATATGACTGGTAAAGGGCTGGGGGATAGAGATATGACTGGTAAAGGGCTGAGAGATAGAGATATGACTGGTAAAGGGCTGGGGGATAGAGATATGACTGGTAAAGGGCTGAGAGATAGAGATATGACTGGTAAAGGGCTGAGGGATAGAGATATGACTGGTAAAGGGCTGAGAGATAGAGATATGACTGGTAAAGGGCTGAGAGATAGAGATATGACTGGTAAAGGGCTGAGAGATAGAGATATGACTGGTAAAGGGCTGAGAGACATGACTGGTAAAGGGCTGGGGGATAGAGATATGACTGGTAAAGGGCTGAGAGATAGAGATATGACTGGTAAAGGGCTGAGAGATAGAGATATGACTGGTATAGGGCTCTATCCCCCAGCCCGTTACCAGTCATATCTCAGTAAAGGGCTGAGAGATAGAGATATGATTGGTAAAGGGCTAAGAGATAGAGATATGACTGGTAAAGGGCTGAGAGATAGAGATATAACTAGTAAAGGGCTGGGGAATAGAGATATGACTGGTAAAGGGCTGAGAGATAGAGATATGACTGGTAAAGGGCTGGGGAATAGAGATATGACTGGTAAAGGGCTGGGGGATAGAGATATGACTGGTAAAGGGCTGAGAGATAGAGATATGACTGGTAAAGGGCTGGGGGATAGAGATATGAATGGTAAAGGGCTGGGGAATAGAGATATGACTGGTAAAGGGCTGGGGGATAGAGATATGACTGGCAAAGGGCTGAGAGATAGAGATATGAATGGTAAAGGGCTGGGGAATAGAGATATGACTGGTAAAGGGCTGAGAGATATGACTGGTAAAGGGCTGGGGAATAGAGATATGACTGGCAAAGGGCTGAGAGATAGAGATATGAATGGTAAAGGGCTGGGGAATAGAGATATGACTGGTAAAGGGCTGAGAGATATGACTGGTAAAGGGCTGGGGAATAGAGATATGACTGGTAAAGGGCTGAGAGATAGAGATATGACTGGTAAAGGGCTGGGGGATAGAGATATGACTGGTAAAGGGCTAGAGGTTGTTATTGATCCGAGATCAGGTTGGCTGTCATTTTGATCGATGACTGGTAAAGGGCTGAGGGATAGAGATATGACTGGCAAAGAGCTGAGGGATAGAGATATGACTGGTAAAAGGCTGGGCGATAGAGATATGACTGGTAAAGGGCTGAGCGATATGACTGGTAAAAGGCTGATGGATAGAGATATGACTGGTAAAGGGCTGGGGGATAGAGATATGACTGGTAAAGGGCTGAGGGATAGAGATATGACTGATAAAGGACTGATGGATAGAGATATGACTGGTAAAGGGCTGGGGGATAGAGATATGACTGGTAAAGGGCTGAGGGATAGAGATATGACTGGTAAAGGGCTGGGGGATAGAGATATGACTGGTAAAAGGCTGATGGATAGAGATATGACTGGTAAAGGGCTGGGGGATAGAGAAATGACTGGTAAAGGGCTGGGGAATAGAGATATGACTGGTAAAGGGCTGGGGAATAGAGATATGACTGGTAAAGGGCTGGGGGGATAGAGATATGACTGGTAAAGGGCTGGGGGGATAGAGATATGACTGGTATAGGGCTCTATCCCCCAGCCCGTTACCAGTCATATCTCAGTAAAGGGCTGAGAGATAGAGATATGATTGGTAAAGGGCTAAGAGATAGAGATATGACTGGTAAAGGGCTGAGAGATAGAGATATGACTGGTAAAGGGCTGGGGGATAGAGATATGACTGGTAAAGGGCTGAGAGATAGAGATATGACTGGTAAAGGGCTGAGAGATAGAGATATAACTGGTAAATGGCTGAGAGATATGACTGGTAAAGAGCTGAGGGATAGAGATATGACTGGTAAAGGGCTGGGGAATAGAGATATGACTGGTAAAGGGCTGGTGGATAGAGATATGACTGGTAAAGGGCTGAGAGATATGACTGGTAAAGGGCTGGGGGATAGAGATATGACTGGTAAAGGGCTGAGAGATAGAGATATGACTGGTAAATGGCTGAGAGATATGACTGGTAAAGGGCTGGGGAATAGAGATATGACTGGCAAAGGGCTGGGGATAGAGATATGACTGGTAAAGGGCTGAGAGATAGAGATATGACTGGTAAAGGGCTGGCGGATAGAGATATGACTGGTAAAGGGCTGAGAGATAGAGATATGACTGGTAAAGGGCTGGGGGATAGAGATATGACTGGTAAAGGGCTGAGAGATAGAGATATGACTGGTAAAGGGCTGAGGGATAGAGATATGACTGGTAAAGGGCTGAGAGATAGAGATATGACTGGTAAAGGGCTGAGAGATAGAGATATGACTGGTAAAGGGCTGAGAGATAGAGATATGACTGGTAAAGGGCTGAGAGACATGACTGGTAAAGGGCTGGGGGATAGAGATATGACTGGTAAAGGGCTGAGAGATAGAGATATGACTGGTAAAGGGCTGAGAGATAGAGATATGACTGGTATAGGGCTCTATCCCCCAGCCCGTTACCAGTCATATCTCAGTAAAGGGCTGAGAGATAGAGATATGATTGGTAAAGGGCTAAGAGATAGAGATATGACTGGTAAAGGGCTGAGAGATAGAGATATAACTAGTAAAGGGCTGGGGAATAGAGATATGACTGGTAAAGGGCTGAGAGATAGAGATATGACTGGTAAAGGGCTGGGGAATAGAGATATGACTGGTAAAGGGCTGGGGGATAGAGATATGACTGGTAAAGGGCTGAGAGATAGAGATATGACTGGTAAAGGGCTGGGGGATAGAGATATGAATGGTAAAGGGCTGGGGAATAGAGATATGACTGGTAAAGGGCTGGGGGATAGAGATATGACTGGCAAAGGGCTGAGAGATAGAGATATGAATGGTAAAGGGCTGGGGAATAGAGATATGACTGGTAAAGGGCTGAGAGATATGACTGGTAAAGGGCTGGGGAATAGAGATATGACTGGCAAAGGGCTGAGAGATAGAGATATGAATGGTAAAGGGCTGGGGAATAGAGATATGACTGGTAAAGGGCTGAGAGATATGACTGGTAAAGGGCTGGGGAATAGAGATATGACTGGTAAAGGGCTGAGAGATAGAGATATGACTGGTAAAGGGCTGGGGGATAGAGATATGACTGGTAAAGGGCTAGAGGTTGTTATTGATCCGAGATCAGGTTGGCTGTCATTTTGATCGATGACTGGTAAAGGGCTGAGGGATAGAGATATGACTGGCAAAGAGCTGAGGGATAGAGATATGACTGGTAAAAGGCTGGGCGATAGAGATATGACTGGTAAAGGGCTGAGCGATATGACTGGTAAAAGGCTGATGGATAGAGATATGACTGGTAAAGGGCTGGGGGATAGAGATATGACTGGTAAAGGGCTGAGGGATAGAGATATGACTGATAAAGGACTGATGGATAGAGATATGACTGGTAAAGGGCTGGGGGATAGAGATATGACTGGTAAAGGGCTGAGGGATAGAGATATGACTGGTAAAGGGCTGGGGGATAGAGATATGACTGGTAAAAGGCTGATGGATAGAGATATGACTGGTAAAGGGCTGGGGGATAGAGAAATGACTGGTAAAGGGCTGGGGAATAGAGATATGACTGGTAAAGGGCTGGGGAATAGAGATATGACTGGTAAAGGGCTGGGGGGATAGAGATATGACTGGTAAAGGGCTGGGGGGATAGAGATATGACTGGTATAGGGCTCTATCCCCCAGCCCGTTACCAGTCATATCTCAGTAAAGGGCTGAGAGATAGAGATATGATTGGTAAAGGGCTAAGAGATAGAGATATGACTGGTAAAGGGCTGAGAGATAGAGATATGACTGGTAAAGGGCTGGGGGATAGAGATATGACTGGTAAAGGGCTGAGAGATAGAGATATGACTGGTAAAGGGCTGAGAGATAGAGATATAACTGGTAAATGGCTGAGAGATATGACTGGTAAAGAGCTGAGGGATAGAGATATGACTGGTAAAGGGCTGGGGAATAGAGATATGACTGGTAAAGGGCTGGTGGATAGAGATATGACTGGTAAAGGGCTGAGAGATATGACTGGTAAAGGGCTGGGGGATAGAGATATGACTGGTAAAGGGCTGAGAGATAGAGATATGACTGGTAAATGGCTGAGAGATATGACTGGTAAAGGGCTGGGGAATAGAGATATGACTGGCAAAGGGCTGGGGATAGAGATATGACTGGTAAAGGGCTGAGAGATAGAGATATGACTGGTAAAGGGCTGGCGGATAGAGATATGACTGGTAAAGGGCTGAGAGATAGAGATATGACTGGTAAAGGGCTGGGGGATAGAGATATGACTGGTAAAGGGCTGAGAGATAGAGATATGACTGGTAAAGGGCTGAGGGATAGAGATATGACTGGTAAAGGGCTGAGAGATAGAGATATGACTGGTAAAGGGCTGAGAGATAGAGATATGACTGGTAAAGGGCTGAGAGATAGAGATATGACTGGTAAAGGGCTGAGAGACATGACTGGTAAAGGGCTGGGGGATAGAGATATGACTGGTAAAGGGCTGAGAGATAGAGATATGACTGGTAAAGGGCTGAGAGATAGAGATATGACTGGTAAAGGGCTGGGGAATAGAGATATGACTGGTAAAGGGCTGAGAGATAGAGATATGACTGGTAAAGGGCTGGGGGATAGAGATATGACTGGTAAAGGGCTGAGAGATAGAGATATGACTGGTAAAGGGCTGAGGGATAGAGATATGACTGGTAAAGGGCTGAGAGATAGAGATATGACTGGTAAAGGGCTGAGAGATAGAGATATGACTGGTAAAGGGCTGAGAGATAGAGATATGACTGGTAAAGGGCTGGGGAATAGAGATATGACTGGTAAAGGGCTGAGAGATAGAGATATGACTGGTAAAGGGCTGGGGGATAGAGATATGACTGGTAAAGGGCTGAGAGATAGAGATATGACTGGTAAAGGGCTGAGGGATAGAGATATGACTGGTAAAGGGCTGAGAGATAGAGATATGACTGGTAAAGGGCTGAGAGATAGAGATATGACTGGTAAAGGGCTGAGAGATAGAGATATGACTGGTAAAGGGCTGAGAGATAGAGATATGACTGGTAAAGGGCTGAGAGATAGAGATATGACTGGACAGGGTAGAAACACAGAGACAGTTCTGCTCTAGATCTCACATTGCTTTGCTTTGCTTTATTGTTTGGGGTTTATTTATGGAGGCGGTCCAGCTAGAGGTTGTTATTGATCCGAGATCAGGTTCCTGTGTGGATTGGCTGTCATTTTGATCGATGGCCTTGCCATCCAATGCGGTGCCTGTGTATTGTAGCATATTCCTGTGCTGTACTCTGATGGTAAACAGCCTTCCTCTACTCTAAGCACACAGTCTTTCCCCAGCACCACCGTTCCAGTGTGTATTGTTCACAGATACAGGACATTTGTTGTCGGGTAGAAAGATGCTTCCTCTGTTCTCCCCACAGTCATTAAAGCAGAATGAGTAGAGATTGTCACTTACAATTTGTTCTTTGCCTTAGGCTTCAAAGGTGTTTTGTTCTTTGTGCATTATTAAGGGGGTTGTGATGGTACCAAGCTGCAGGAAGGTAATAAGAAAAGCTCAGGAAAGTGCTCAAGAGCCTAAAGTCTTCCATTATGATGATTAAACACATTTAAGGTGAGAAAGCAATCATAAGGATTGATACAAGTAGCATAGATAAGTAGAATAGCATAAGTAGCATAGCATAAGTAGTATAGATAAATAGGATAGCATAAGTAGCATAGCATAAGTAGTATAGATAAATAGGATAGCATAAGTAGCATAGATAAGTAGAATAACATAAGTAGATTAGATAAGTAGGATATATAAGTAGCATAGATAAGTAGATTAGATAAGTAGAATCACATAAGTAGTATAGATAAGTAGGATATATAAGTAGGATAGATACAGTGGGGAGAACAAGTACTTGATACACTGCCGATTTTGCAAGTTTTCCTACTTACAAAGCATGTACAGTTCTGTAATTTTTATCATAGGTACACTTTAACTGTGAGAGATGGAATCTAAAACAAAAATCCAGAAAATCACATTTTATGATTTTTAAGTAATTAGTTTGCATTTTATTGCATGACATAAGTATTTGATACATCAGAAAAGCAGAACTTAATATTTGGTACAGAAACCTTTGTTTGCAATTACAGAGATCATATGTTTCCTGAAGTTCTTGACCAGGTTTGCACACACTGCAGCAGGGATTTTGGCCCACTCCTCCATACAGACCTTCTCCAGATCCTTCAGGTTTTGGGGCTGTCGCTGGGAAATACGAACTTTCAGCTCCCTCCAAAGATTTTCTATTGGGTTCAGGTCTGGAGACTGGCTAGGCCACTCCAGGACCTTGAGATGCTTCTTACGGAGTCACTCCTTAGTTGCCCTGGCTGTGGGTTTCGGGTAGTTGTCATGCTGGAAGACCCAGCCACGACCCATCTTCAATGCTCTTACTGAGGGAAGGAGGTTGTTGGCCAAGATCTCGCGATACATGGCCCCATCCATTCTCCCCTCAATACAGTTTAGTCGCCCTGTCCCCTTTGCAGAAAAGCATCCCCAAAGAAGGATGTTTCCACCTCCATGGTTCATGGTTGGGATGGTGTTCTTGGGGTTGTACTCATCCTTCTTCTTCCTCCAAACACGACGAGTGGAGTTTAGACCAAAAAGCTCAATTTTTGTCTCATCAGACCACATGACCTTCTCCCATTCCTCCTCTGGATCATCCAGATGGTCATTGGCAAACTTCAGACGGGCCTGGACATGCACTGGCTTGAGCTGGGGGACCTTGCGTGCGCTGCAGGATTTTAATCCATGACAGCGGAATGTGTTACTAATGGTTTTCTTTGAGACTGTGGTCCCAGCTCTCTTCAGGTCATTGACCAGGTCCTGCCGTGTAGTTCTGGGCTGATCCCTCACCTTCCTCATGATCATTGATGCCCCACGAGGTGAGATCTTGCATGGAGCCCCAGACCGAGGGTGATTGACCGTCATCTTGAACTTCTTCCATTTTCTAATAATTGCGCCAACAGTTGTTGCCTTCTCACCAAGTTGCTTGGCTATTGTCCTGTAGCCCATCCCAGCCTTGTGCAGGTCTATCATTTTATCCCTGATGTCCTTACACAGCTCTCTGGTCTTGGCCATTGTGGAGAGGTTGGAGTCTGTTTGATTGAGTGTGTGGACAGGTGTCTTTTATACAGGTAACGAGTTCAAACAGGTGCAGTTAATACAGGTAATGAGTGGAGAACAGGAGGGCTTCTTAAAGAAAAGCTAACAGGTCTGTGAGAGCTGGAATTCTTACTGGTTGGTAGGTTTTCAAATACTTATGTCATGCAATAAAAGGCTAATTAATTACTTAAAAATCATACAATGTGATTTTCTGTTTTTTTGTTTTAGATTCCGTTTCTCACAGTTGAAGTGTACCTATGATAAAAATTACAGACCTCTACATGCTTTGTAAGTAGGAAAACCTGCAAAATCAGCAGTGTATCAAATAATTGTTCTCCCCACTGTAAGCAGCATAGATAAGTAGATTAGATAAGGGTTTGATTTGAATTGCATGCTCTTATAATACTCATAAAGTCGTTTATTGCACTGGAATTCAGTCCTGTCTGCCGGATTCCTGTTTACACTTAATCTCTCACTAAAACAATGCTCCAGGCTCCAGGCTCCAGGCTCCAGGCTCCAGGCTCCAGGCTTTGAGAAGGACGTGTTCTTCTGATTAGCTCTTTTTCTTTCACCCGCACTAATTTACATGGGAATTGTGTGTTTATCTGCTCAACTGTTTAGCGATTTATATTTTGCTGCAGGACTAAGGGTGTGCTATTTTAAATGGGTTCAATCTTTAAAGCCTGGGAAGGCTTTGGGAACATCCTTGCCTTTACTGTGTATTATTAGTAGTATTGGATATTACATTTAAAAGCATAAACCTCTGAAAGTTTTGACCCAAATCTTTGAGTTGTTTTTATTCCTTGTGTTATTATTTTCTATTTTCCTCTCTGCATTGTTGGGAAGGGTCCATAAGTAAGAATTTCACTGTTAGTCTACACCTGTTGTTCACCAAGAATGTGATTTTTGTTTTTTGTTGATTTGATTGATTTGATTTTTTCCATCCCAATTGCCTCATGCAAGGCCCCTCGTAAAAAGCCGCGGGCTTCAGTTTCTTGGCAGCTCCAACTGGAACAAAACACACAAAATGGCACCCGGATGGAACATTTTCCTAATTAGTTGGATGAAACTGTAGCCCTTGTCAGTGTTGTGGTGATTTCTAATGGCCACCGAGGGTCTCTCTCACTCTTTTAGACAATGACACAGTGGAGAGGTTGTGGACAGGATGTTTCTCTCATTAGCAACAAACAGACTATCACGGGTAGCTGCTATAACACAAGTCATTTCACATGCGCTCTTCTCATCTAAAAAGAAAAGAGCTCTTATTTAAAACAAAACAGAGGTTGTATTACAAACAGTTGGCCAGTGTTGATATTCCGTGTTATTTCAGTTGCTCACAGACTTCCATTCTCTTTTCCAGGTTGCCCACTCTCTGACAGCAGAGAAGTCCATGACCCTGAACTAACACAGCGATGGACAGGAAAAGTGGTAAGTTAAAAGTCACACAGTCGTTCCCAAATCCATCCCCTTCTGCCCTAACCCCTGTGTGAGAGCATGTCTGAGGGTTCTGGAGAAGAAAGCAGTGTGGTGCTAAAGCTTCCAGCACAGGAGGTCGGAGAGGATGGGCTCGTGATAATGGCTGGAGCGGAATCAGTGGAATGGCATCAAATACATCCAACACATGGTTTCCATGGTTTCCAGGTGTTTGATGCCATTCCATTCGCTCTAATCCAGACATTATTGTGAGCCGTCCTCCCCTCAGCAGCCTCCACTGACTTGCACTATATTGCTTCCACCTTACAGAGCTGCAATCATTGAAGGGTCAGGGGTAAGAGGAAGGGGTAGCGAACAAGAGTTTTCTCTTCCTAATATTCTTGCTGTGCTAAACACTATCCGCCTGTCTCATTATGCATACACTACCGTTGAAAGGTTTTTGGGTCACTTAGAAATGTCCTTGTTTTATAAAGAAAAGCACATTTTTTTGTCCATTAAAATAACATCAAATTGATCAGAAATACAGTGTAGACATTGTTAATGTTGTAAATGACTATTGTAGCAGGAAACAGCTAATTTTTTATGGAATACAGTGCCTTGCGAAAGTATTCGGCCCCCTTGAACTTTGCGACCTTTTGCCACATTTCAGGCTTCAAACATAAAGATATAAAACTGTATTTTTTTGTGAAGAATCAACAACAAGTGGGACACAATCATGAAGTGGAACGACATTTATTGGATTTTTCAAACTTTTTTAACAAATCAAAAACTGAAAAATTGGGCGTGCAAAATTATTCAGCCCCTTTACTTTCAGTGCAGCAAACTCTCTCCAGAAGTTCAGTGAGGATCTCTGAATGATCCAATGTTGACCTAAATGACTAATGATGATAAATACAATCCACCTGTGTGTAATCAAGTCTCTGTATAAATGCACCTGCACTGTGATAGTATCAGAGGTCCGTTAAAAGCGCAGAGAGCATCATGAAGAACAAGGAACACACCAGGCAGGTCCGAGATACTGTTGTGAAGAAGTTTAAAGCCGGATTTGGATACAAAAAGATTCCCCAAGCTTTAAACATCCCAAGGAGCACTGTGCAAGCGATAATATTGAAATGGAAGGAGTATCAGACCACTGCAAATCTACCAAGACCTGGCCGTCCCTCTAAACCTTCAGCTCATGCAAGGAGAAGACTGATCAGAGATGCAGCCAAGAGGCCCATGATCACATCACTGGATGAACTGCAGAGATCTACAGCTGAGGTGGGAGACTCTGTCCATAGGACAACAATCAGTCGTATATTGCACAAATCTGGCCTTTATGGAAGAGTGGCAAGAAGAAAGCCATTTCTTAAAGATATCCATAAAAAGTGTCGTTTAAAGTTTGCCACAAGCCACCTGGGAGACACACCAAACATGTGGAAGAAGGTGCTCTGGTCAGATGAAACCAAAATTGAACTTTTTGGCAACAATGCAAAACGTTATGTTTGGCGTAAAAGCAACACAGCTCATCACCCTGAACACACCATCCCCACTGTCAAACATGGTGGTGGCAGCATCATGGTTTGGGCCTGATTTTCTTCAGCAGGGACAGGGAAGATGGTTAAAATTGATGGGAAGATGGATGGAGCCAAATACAGGACCATTCTGGAAGAAAACCTGATGGAGTCCGCAAAAGACCTGAGACTGGGACGGAGATTTGTCTTCCAACAAGACAATGATCCAAAACATAAAGCAAATTCTACAATGGAATGGTTCAAAAATAAACATATATAGGTGTTAGAATGGCCAAGTCAAAGTCCAGACCTGAATCCAATCGAGAATCTGTGGAAAGAACTGAAAACTGCTGTTCACAAATGCTCTCCATCCAACCTCACTGAGCTCGAGCTGTTTTGCAAGGAGGAATGGGAAAAAAATTCAGTCTCTCGATGTGCAAAACTGATAGAGACATACCCCAAGCGACTTACAGCTGTAATCGCAGCAAAAGGTGGCGCTACAAAGTATTAACTTAAGGGGGCTGAATAATTTTGCACGCCCAATTTTTCAGTTTTTGATTTGTTACAAAAGTTTGAAATATCCAATAAATGTCGTTCCACTTCATGATTGTGTCCCACTTGTTGTTGATTCTTCACAAACAAATACAGTTTTATATATTTATGTTTGAAGCCTGAAATGTGGCAAAAGGTCGCAAAGTTCCTGGGGGCCGAATACTTTCGCAAGGCACTGTATCTACAATATCTTCATGGAGTCCCATTATCAGCAACCATCACTCCTGTGTTCCAATGGCACGTTCTGTTAGCTAGTTGAGTATCTGGAGCATCAGCATTTGTGGTTTCGATTACAGGCTCAAAATGGCCAGAAACAAATAACTTTCTTCTGAAACTTGTCGGTCTATTCTTGTTCTGAGAAATGAAGGCTATTCCATGCGAGAAATTGCCAGTCTCAACGTCAACAGTGAAGAGGCGACTCCGGGATGCTGGCCTTCTAGGCAGAGTTGCAAAGATAATGCCATATCTTAGACTGGCCAATAAAAAGAAAAGATTAAGATGGGCAAAAGAACACTGGATAGGGGTAGTCTGCCTAGAAGGCCAGCATCCCGGAGTCGCCTCTTCACTGTTGATGTTGAGACTGGTGTTTTGCGGGTACTATTTAATGAAGCTGCCAGTTGAGGACTTCTGAGGTCTCTATTACTCAAACTAGACACTCAAATGTACTTGTCCTCTTGCTCAGTTGTGCACCGGGGCCTCCCACTTCTCTTTCTATTCTGGTTAGAGACAGTTTGCGCTGTTCTGTGAAGGGAGTAGTGCACAGCGTTGTATGAAATCTTCAGTTTATTGGCAATTTCTCGCATGGAATATCCTTCATTTCTCAGAACAAGAATAGACTGATGAGTTTCAGAAGAAAGTGCTTTGTTTCTAGCCATTTTGAGCCTGTAAACGAACGTACGTTGACGCAGCAAAGCTAAGCTGAGTTGAGTTTAGCATACTAATGAGTGTAAATGTGTTCCATCCTAATCACGAAAAGATAATTACATCCTAGACTCTTATAGGGTTTATGCAAAGTAATGTAGTGTACATCCTGTCCCTGGCTGCATCTATATAGGGGGGACTGTGAATACTAAAACTGTAAGGCAACAAGCTGATGAAGGCAACGAGCCAAAACGCATTAGTTGCTGGTTTTAATAATAAATGGTATTGTGGCTGAATATCGTCATCCTCCTCTCTTCAGTTGGTCCTTGGTTGAAGAGCGAAGTAGCAACAGTGTAATACTAAAACTGAAAGAAATGCAATTACTGACAGCTCTGGTGCTGTAGACACAGTAGTCCCTTTTCTTGAAATGTTGATTAATGTGCACTATCCCTATCAACCCTGTCATATACTATCCCTATCAAACCTATCATATACTATCCCTATCAACCCTATCATATACTATCCCTATCAACCCTGTCATAGACGATCCCTATCAACCCTGTCATAGACGATCCCTATCAACGCTGTCATAGACGATCCCCATCAACCCTATCATATACTATCCCTCTCAACCCTATCATATACTATCCCTATCAACCCTGTCATAGACGATCCCCATCAACCCTATCATATACTATCCCTATCAACCCTGTCATAGGCTATCCCTATCAACCCTATCATAGACTATCCCTATCAACCCTGTCATAGGCTATCCCTATCAACCCTATCATATACTATCCCTATCAACCCTGTCATAGGCTATCCCTATCAACCCTGTCATAGGCTATCCCTATCAACCCTGTCATAGGCTATCCCTATCAACCCTGTCATAGGCTATCCCTATCAACCCTATCATAGGCTATCCCTATCAACCCTATCATAGACTATCCCTATCAACCCTGTCATAGACGATCCCTATCAACTCTATCATAGGCTATCCCTATCAACCCTATCACAGACTATCCCCATCAACCCTATCATAGACTATCCCAATCAACCATATCATATACTATCCATATCAACCCTATCAAAGACTATCACTATCAACCCTATCATATACTATCCCTATCAACCCTGTCTTAGGCTATCCCTATCAACCCTATCATAGACTATCCCTATCAACCCTGTCATAGGCTATCCCTATCAACCCTATCATAGACTATACCTATCAACCATATCATAGACTATCCCTATCAACCCTATCAAAGACTATCCCTATCAACCCTATCATAGACTATCCCTATCGACCCTATCAAAGACTATACCTATCAACCCTATCATAGACTATCCCTATCGACCCTATCAAAGACTATACCTATCAACCCTATCATAGACTATCCCTATCAACCCTGTCATAGACTATCCCTATCGACCCTATCAAAGACTATACCTATCAACCCTATCATAGACTATCCCTATCAACCCTGTCATAGACTATCCCTACCAACCCTATCATAGACTGCCTCTATCAACCCTGTCATATACTGTCCCTATCAACCCTATCATAGACTATCCCAATCAACCCTATCAAAGACTATCCCTATCAACCCTATCATAGACTATCCCTATAAACCCTATCATATACTATCCCTATCAATCCTATCATAGACTATCCCTATCAACCCTATCATATACTATTCCTAGCAACCCTATCATATACATATCAATATATACACAGGTTGTAGTGTATTATCAACTAATGGAACACTGGGATGTGCTTCATGTTTTGCTTTCTCTTCTATGGTCAGAGAGTACTCTACAACAAATCCCTGAATGCATGGGAATCAGTGTGAATACTAAAAAAGTCTCTCTTCATATTTCAGCCAATGGCTACCCTAAGGCCGGAGGAGAGAGTGGAGGTGGGGGTCAGAAGAAGCAGCTGCCCTACTCCGTAGAGACCCCCTACGGCTTCCACCTGGACCTCGACTTCCTCAAATATGTGGACGACATCGAGAAAGGCAACACCATCAAGCGGGTCCACATCCAGCGCAAGGCCAGGGGTCCTCCTAAGTTCAGCACCCTGCCCAGGAACTTCAGCCTGCCTGGGCATGGGGCACGATCGGCCCCCAAGGACACCTGGTCTTCCACCTCTACTCTGGGACCCAAGCCCCGAGGCAGAGTCACAGAGGTCCAGCAGTTCTTGGATTTTAGAGCCAGTGATGGAGGCAGTGGTATGGCGGGGGGGCAGAGCCAGAGCAGCAGGGCGCAGGGGAGGGGCTTATCCCCGGCCAGGCCCAGGGAGGAGGCAGGGGCTGGTGTGTCAGCCGAGAAGCCCCTGGGGAGGCCCAACCTCCTCCGTACATCCAGCATGCCCATTACCATCCCTCACAGGAAGGCCTCCGAGTCCGGGGACGAGAGAACCGAGAACGGCTCATCTGAGAACGTATTCCGCGCTGTGCCCCAGGACAGGTCGGGGCTGCACCAGCAGATCACCGCGGCCCTGAAGAGGGTCAGAGAGCTGGAGGATATGGTGAGGACCATCCCAGAGCTCAAGTCCCAGATCTGCTCACTGAGGGAGGAGAGAGAGCATCTGATCCTCAGGCTGCAGGCCCAAACCAAGCCCCAGGCTCCACCCCCCCCACAACGTGCCTCGCCCTCTCCGGCTCAGATCATTGATCCTCAGCCTCCGGGGTCTGGAGCAGTAGTTGAGACAGAGACAGAAACACAACAGGAATCCTTAAGAAGTACTGCACAAGAAGCAGAAGCAGATAGGCTTTTAGCAGCACAGGCATCAGAGGGACCAGACCGACAAAGAGAGGCATTAGTGAATCCATTAGAGAAAACAGCAGAGCTATCAGAGGACGCTACAGTACAGAAAGCACCAGAACCTTCAGAGAGAGGAGTGATTGTCCAAGTCATAGAGGGAGTCAGTGGTGAGGGGGATCTCCTCAGCATCGAACAGCTCCAGGCTAAGCTAGTAACACTAGAGGCTAAGTTAAGTCAGGCTAGTGAAGAGCTGGAGGAAACCAACAGTCTCCTCAGACAACAGGTAGAGGACAACAGGATGAAGCAGGAGAGGATACTTCAGCTAAGCGAGGGAGGGAGAGAGGGAAAGGAGGAGGTGTGTGGGGAGAGACATACAAGTAGGAGGACCAGTGTGGACCAGCAGACAGAGACCGAGAGAGTGGTCATTATAAACCAGGGGACAGAGTCAGAGAGGGCTGATATGGTGGAGCAGGAGACTGATACAGAGAGGATAGTGATATGTTTAATCAGAGAGAGAGCTAACAGTGTGGACCAGGGGACAGAGACGGAGAGAGTGGAAGCGGTGAACCAGGTGGCCGAGACAGAGATGATTATTGCATGCCCAGTCAGACCAAGGGGCAACAGTGTGGATCAGGGGACAGAGACAGAGAGAGTGAACACTGTAAACCAGGTGACAGAGACAGAGAAAGTGGACACTGTAAACCAGGTGACAGAGACAGAGAAAGTGGACACTGTAAACCAGGTGACAGAGGCACCCCCTGGAGACAGATTAGACCAGGGGACAGAGACACAGACAGTAGTCAGTGTGGACCAGATGACAGACACAGCACCTGTACGTCCAGTGAGACCAGCAAGACACAGGGCTAACAGTGTGGACCAATGTAGAGAGACACAAATACAGGCAGGAGTCAGTGTAGACCATGGGAAAGAGACAGTGGATACTATGAACCAGCTGACAGAGACACAGACAGCACCTGTACGTCCAGTGAGACCAGCAAGACACAGGGCTAACAGCATGGACCAGGGGACCGAGACAGAGAGAGTGAGTACAGTGGACCAGGTGACAGAGACAGAGGCAGCACAGAGTGCAGACCAGCAAACAGAGACAGAGAGAGACAGAGGTGAGACTAGCAATACCCCACATAGAGCTATAGAGATAGAAAGTGCAGCTATAGTAAGTGCAGCAATAGAAAGTGCGGTCACAGAAATTTCTGGAGCAGAAATTGAGGTCGCAGAAAGTGCTGTCAAAAATGGGGATATCACTGAGAGTGCTGTAACTGAAGAAGGTTTTGTGATTATAGAATGTGTGGACACAGAAAGTATGGTCACAGAGAATGTGGTCACAGAAAATGTTGGCACAGAAAGAATGGTAACAAAGAGACAAGAAGTGGTAGTAGAGAATGCAGTTGAACAAATTACAATGACTGAAAGTGTGCTTAAACAGAGTATGACCACAGAGGGTATGGTCATTGAGAGTGTGGTCCCAGAAGAGAGTGTGGTCACAGAAGACAATGTGGTCACAGAAGACAATGTGGTCCCAGAAGACAATGTGGTCACAGAAGACAATGTGGTCACAGAAGACAATGTGGTCACAGAAGACAATGTGGTCACAGAAGAGAGTGTGGTCACAGAAGACAATGCGGTCACAGAGGAGAGTGTGGTCACAGAAGACAATGTGGTCACAGAAGAGAGTGTGGTCACAGAAGACAATGCGGTCACAGAAGAGAGTGTGGTCCCAGAAGACAATGCGGTCACAGAAGAGAGTGTGGTCCCAGAAGAGAGTGTGGTCACAGAAGACAATGCAGTCACAGAAGAGAGTGTGGTCACAGAAGTCTCTTTCCCCTGTCTCTGTCCCCTGGTCCACACTGTTAGTGTGGTGAAAGAAACTCCCGTAGTCCCAGAGAGTCCAGTAGCAGCACCCACCCCCTCTTCCAGCCAGACCCAGCCTCAACCGGGTCAGAAGGAGTCTGTGCAGCCCCAGGCCCAGCCTCAGACCCAGGACCCTCGTCGGGGCTCCAACCCAGCATTAGGCCAGGTAGTAACACGCCTCACAGGGCTGATTAACGAGCAGTGGGCCCAGCTGGGTAGCAGCCAAGAGAAGCCGGACAAGCAGGAGACCTCCAGCACCAGCACCCAGAAGCTTGCAGCCGGGCAGGGGAAGCCTTCAACGGGCAAATCAGCAGGGAAGTCAGGGCCGTCTAAGATGAGCTCCATCCAGAGCCAGCTGGTCAGCTCCCTCAGTGCCCTGTCTGCATTCTACTCCCCTGGACAGAAGGCTGCTGCCAACAAACAACAAGGTAGGATAGGTGTCAGGAGTCCTATATGTCTTAGTAGCTACTGTAGAAGACATGCCAGGAGGTTTCTAAGTAGACGTATAAACTACAAAGTCATAATATTATTGTGATATCCTGATATTCTAGCAATATGCTTTGGTTGATTAAATATGCTTGAATTCCCAGTCACAGAAAATTGCACGCTATTTAAATAATTAATATCAAGCTGATTCTATTCTGTTCGTAATATTCTCATCACATGTTGACAGTCACTAAAACTTGTCCAGGCGTTATTTACCATGAGATCACTCTGGCCCAGGTCCAATAGCTTTATCTCCATGATACTGAGCTGCCTCCTGTCTTGGCACAGAGAGCTCGTAGTCTGTCTCTGTTCATTGACTCTGATAGGCCAGGGGCCTCCGCGTGTCTGTGATGGCTATTGATTGCGATGGCTAGAGGTGGAACACGTGTAGTGGAGCACGGACAGATGAAACTGTTGGACGTCCTCCAAGAACAGATGAGATATGCAGTTAGTTTCTTCCCCCTCTCTTTTCCTTCTTGTTGTGTTTTGGCCCAGAAGATAGAATTGAAGATAGAGTCCCCTACCACACAACTCACATGGAGACACATAACTCAGTAGGGAGAATACACAACAGTGTGGCCTTTGATGGTGAACCTCTGCTCTGTGTATTCCACCATTGTTCTGAGGAGCGTCACTGACATTTGAGAAAATGTCTGACTTGAATTACTGTACATTGCTTACAAAACGCACCGAGCTGGCCCAAATAATATTGGATACAGAATCCTATTACTACCACATGCAGAGGCAGAGCCACAACTATCTAACCAACACAACATCCCCTCCCTCAGCCCATCTGTACTGAGTCTACTAAACATTAGGAACACCTTTCTAACATGGAGTTGCAGCCTCAATTAGTAAGGTCATGGACTCTACAAAGTGTCAAAAGCATTCCACAGGGATGCTGGCCCATGTTGACTCTAATACATCCCACAGTTGGGTCAAGTTGGCTAGATGTCTTTTGTGTAGTGTTACCATTCTTGATACACACAGGAAACTGTTGAGGTTGAAAAACCCAGCAGCGTTGCAGTTCTTGACACAAACCGGTACACCTGGCACCTACTACCATACCCCTTTCAAAGGCACTAAAATATTTTGTCTTGTCCGTTAACCCTCTGAATGACACACATAGCTACACAGTCCAGGTTTAAAATATTTCTTTCACGTGTCTCCATCTACACTGACTGAAGTGGATTTAACAACTGACATCAAGAAGGGATCATAGCTTTCACCTGGATTTACCTGGTCAGTCGTAGTCACGGAAAGAGAACGTGTCCTCCTTTTGTACGCTCTGTGTATCTCAATGTCCCTTTAATACAGTATAGAGAACTCGTTTAATGGACTGGGAATCCCATGTAAATAACAGTGTCTTTAACTGGCTGACTAGGCTGTAAACTGGGTTTATTAATTCATTACACTGTCTTATTCTCTGTCCTTGCTGTGTAACTTTCTCACATTGATCTCATTAAGTATTGTGAAAGTACAGACTAAGGCCCTGGGGAGCCTTAGCTAGCTCTGTGCTATACGCCAGTGTGTGTGAGCGTGTGTGTGAGCGTGTGTGTGAGCGTGTGTGTGTGTGTGTGTGTGTGTGTGTGTGCATGTGTATGTGTGTGTGTATGTGTATGTGTGTGTGTGTGTGTGTGTGTGTGTGTGTGTGTGTGTGTGTGTGTGTGTGTGTGTGTGTGTGTGTGTGTGTGTGTGTGTGTGTGTGTGTGTGTGTGTATGTGTATGTGTGTGTGTGTGTGTGTCTGTCTGTCTGCGTGTACTGTATGTGCCAGCTAGCTTGCAGCGAGAGAGGGTTGAGGGTTTCCACACAATTTAATGAGCTCAGTTGTGTTGTAATTGTATCCAGAGGCTCAGCATTGTCTTCCAGGCCCCCCCATGTTCTACTTCAAACACACATAATCATCAACCTGAACACATGCCGTGCACACACACACACACACATACACACACACCACACACACACGCATACACACACACGCAGACACACACTCATAGTTTGTTGGCCCACATTGCTCTCAGCTAGAGTGACTGTGAGGAAATTAGAGGAGTGAAAAACCAACGTGTGGTAAACATTTTGATTGCTGCTGCCATTTTAAACAGCCTGTCTGTTATTGTACGAACATCTACAGGTAACTGCCAAAATAATGGAAACATTTAAATAAATGAGGGATACAAAGTAAATTGAAAACAGGTGCTTCCACACAGTTGTGGTTTCTGAGTTAATTAAGCAATTAACATCCCATCATGCTTAGGGTCATGTATAAAAATACTGGGCAGGCCATTATTTTGGCTACCATGGCTATGCCCCCATAGAATAATGATGCCCCCATCCACACGGCAAAGGTGGTCACTGTAAAATATGAATAACAGTCCACCCATGAGGCCAAAGAGGTCGCTTTTGGTCATTGACTGCAGGAAAGCTCTATGTGATTTATTTTAGTGGTAACATTGGCTACATTGTTGGGTGAGTTAGTCGCTTTGGTGACTTGTTTGGTGTGAGTGGGGATGGCGTCTCACGTGGAAAAGCCGTCCTTGTCTCTAATTACAGACACGCGGGGTGATTTGCCCAGTGTAATTACAGACACACAGGGGGATGGTGGAGAGGGGGTTGGGGGGAGCCGGGGGGCTCCGGATTCTGTGGAGCTGCCCGATGAGGATGGAGGAAGAGATTGATTCGCTGTCAGATATTCCCATCAGTGTAGATGTAGCATCGCAGGATGAGTCCCAGTTAGGTTCACTGGAACTGTACAACAGATTACATACTAAATAGGAACTGGGTGGAAGCTTATCCACAGTCGGTGGTGGTCTTAACCAATATGTTGAAATAGCATGGACTAGTAGATGTGGGGAGGGACAGAAATCAGCGAGGGAGGAGCTACACATTGGTGAAGGTAGTGGAGGGGAGGATTAGTGGTACATTTGTTAAAATGTATAAAAACCTGTTTTCTGTTTTCACTTCCTTACGTGTCTAGATTGAGAAGGAAATGTTTTTATTTTGTCAATTTTAGAATAAGACTGTAATGTAACAAAATGTGGAAAGAGTCAAGGGGTCTGTTCCTTTATCACGCCAGTATCCCTGCATATTGTAAATATGGTATTGGAACTGACCCTATAAATAGTTTTAACTTTCTCGTCTTCTTGTTATTTTTCTTTCTCATGTTTTTATTCTACCTTGTAAAAATGTTGTGCGACGTTGATATTACTCCAATGTTTGCTTTGGAGCTTACAAGAAGGACATTTCACTGTGCTTGAAGTGTTTGGCCTGGGTAACGGATTTAGATCATGGGTCAAGTTATTGTCCAGAACCGACCAGTCCCAGTTAGAAGAGGGATTTGGCAGAGGTGTCCACTCTCGGATTGTCTCTACTGTTTACACATAGAACCTGTGTAGGCTGAGCGAGAGGCTGCAGGGGTTGTCAGTTCTAGGGGCAGTAGGTGGAGAGTCGGTTTTATTGTCAGCTTACTGTATGCTGATGATGTAACAGTGTTTGTTAAAGGGTAGGGAGATGTAGAAGAGGTTAGCAGGGCTTTAGTGTTGTTTGAGGGGGTGGTATCAGCTAAGGTGAACTGGAAGAAGAGTGAGGATCAGATTATGGGGAGATGGGTCAGAGCAGGATCTGCTCGTCTTCCTTCCTGGGGGACTACAGTGGGTCAAAGCAGGATCTGCTAGTATTCCTTCCTGGGGGACTACAGTGGGTCAGAGAAGGATCTGCTGGTCTTCCTGGGGGACTACAGTGGAACAGAGCAGGATCTGCTAGTCCTCCTGGGGGACTACAGTGAAACAGAGCAGGATCTGCTCGTCTTCCTTCCTGGGGGACTACAGTGGGTCAAAGCAGGATCCGCTAGTCTTCCTTCCTGGGGGAGTACAGTGGAACAGAGCAGGATCTGCTAGTCTTCCTGGGGGACTACAGTGGAACAGAGCAGGATCTGCTAGTCTTCCTGGGGGACTACAGTGGGACAGAGCAGGATCTGCTAGTCTTCCTGGGGGACTACAGTGGGTCAGAGAAGGATCTGCTGGTCTTCCTGGGGGACTACAGTGGAACAGAGCAGGATCTGCTAGTCCTCCTGGGGGACTACAGTGGAACAGAACAGGATCTGATGGTCTTCCTGGGGGACTACAGTGGAACAGAGAAGGATCTGCTAGTCTTCCTGGGGGACTACAGTGGGTCAAAGCAGGATCTGCTAGTCTTCCTTCCTGGGGGACTACAGTGGAACAGAGCAGGATCTGCTGGTCTTCCTGGGGGACTACAGTGGGTCAGAGAAGGATCTGCTAGTCTTCCTGGGGGACTACAGTGGGTCAAAGCATGATCTGCTAGTCTTCCTGGGGGACTACAGTGGGTCAAAGCAGGATCTGCTAGT
>NC_048569.1:87643118-87710618 GCF_013265735.2 Oncorhynchus mykiss
GCCAAGTAAAGCCCCCCCCTCCCCCGGTCAGACCCTCCCCTAACCCGAACAACGCTGGGCCAGTTGTGCGCCGCTCTATGGGACTCCAGGTCATGGCCGGTTGTGACACAGCCTTGGATCAAACCTTGGTCTGTAGTGACACCTCAAGCACTGCGATGCAGTGCCTTAGACCGCTGTGATACAGCCTGGAATGGAACCTGGGTCTGTAGTGACTCCTCTAGCTCTGTGATGCAGTGCCTTAGACCGCTGTGATACAGCCTGGAATGGAACCTGGGTCTGTAGTGACACCTCAAGCACTGCGATGCAGTGCCTTAGACCGCTGTGATACAGCCTGGAATGGAACCTGGGTCTTTAGTGACTCCTCTAACTCTGTGATGCAGTGTCTTAGACCGCTGCGCCACTCGGGAGGCCTACATTTATCTAACTCTAATTCCATTGTTTTGCAGAAGAGCCAATGAGCTCTCTCTCTCGCTCTCTCCATGGTCTGTCTGTCTGTCTCTCTCTCCGTGTCTGTCTGTCTGTCTGTCTCTCTCTCTCTCTCTCTCTCTCTCTCTCTGTCTGTTGCTCTCTATATGTCTCTCTCGCTCTATCTTTCTCTCCATCTTTCACCCTGTCTCTCCCATAGACACACTGCCCTCACTGTGACTCTCCCTTCCTGTTTATGTGTGTGTGTTGTGTGTGAATGCGTGCGCATGCGTTTAACTTTGTGTGCGAGTGTATGACTGATGCCCTATGATTAGGCTGTGCTTTGCCTGTCTGATGTTGATGAGATGTGAGATAGATGACAGAGGAGATACTGGGAAAAAAGGCCTCTCTCCTGGCTATGATTAGAACAGGCTGGTCTAGTATTCATGCTACAGCACGGTTGTAACTAGCATACCCTAGCTGCTGTCTGGCCCTCCTACCAGCACACACATCATTACAATAGCCTAGCTAACACACTGCTGGCCACCCTCATCAGAACTAGAACAGACTCAGTCGGGCTGGCTCTACTTTTACCTCAGAGGAGAACTCAGCTTAGTATAAAACATTTCGTTTTCTTTAATTTACCTGATGAGGTTCATTCAGACCACAGCTACACGGGAGACACATCAAGACACAACAAACAAGCATAAGCAATATACATGATTAAAATGTACATTTCCAGGTAATCTACAGTTGAAGTCTGAAGTTTACATACACTTAGGTTGGAGTCATTTAAACTCGTTTTTCAACCACTCCACAAATTTCTTGTTAACAAACTATAGTTTTGACAAGTCAGTTAGGACTTTGTGCAGGACACAAGTAAATTTTACAACGATTGTTTACAGACAGATTATTTAACTTACACTTCACTGTATCACAATTTCAGTGGGTCAGAAGTTTACATACACTACGTTGACTGTGCCTTTAAACAGCTTGGAAAATTACAGAAAATGATGTTACGGCTTTAGAAGCTTCTGATAGGCTAATTGACATTATTTGAGTCAATTGGAGGTGTACCTGTGGATGTATTTCAAGGCCTACCTTCAAACTCAGTGCCTCTTTGCTTGACATGGGAAAATCAAAAGAAATCAGAATAAAAATTGTAGACCTCCACAAGTCTGGTTCATCCTTGGGAGCAATTTCCAAACACCTGAAGGTACCATGTTCATCTATACAAACAATAGTACGCAAGTATAAACACCATGGGACCACACAGCCGTCATACCGCTCAGGAAGGAGACGTGTTCTGTCTCCTAGAGATTAATGTACTTTGGTGTGAAAAGTGCAAATCAATCCCAGAGCAACAGTAAAGGACCTTGTGAAGATGCTGGAGGAAACAGGTACAAAAGTATCTATATCCACAGTAAAACGAGTCCTATATCGACATAACCTCAAAGGCAACTCAGCAAGGAAGAAGCCACTGCTCCAAAACTGCCATAAAACAGCCAAACTATGGTTTGCAACTGCCCATGGGGACAAAGATAAATACTTTTTGGAGAAATGACCTCTGGTCTGAGTAAACAAAAATCGAACTGTTTGGCCATAATGACCATTGTTATGTTTGGAGGAAAAAGGGGGAGGCTTGCAAGCCGAAGAACACCATCCCAACCGTGAAGCACGGGGGTGGCAGCATCATGTTGTGGTGGTGCTTTGCTGCAGGAGTGACTGGTGCACTTCAGAAAATAGATGGCATCATGAGAAAAAATTATGTGGATATATTGAAGCAACATCTTAAAGCTTGGTCGCAAATGGGCCTTCCAAATGGACAATGACCCCAAGCATACTTCCAAAGTTGTGGCAAAATGGCTTAAGGACAACAAAGTCAAGGTATTGGAGTGGCCATCACAAAGCCCTGAACTCAATCCTATAGAAAATGTGTGGGCAGGACTGAAAAAGCATGTGTGAGCAAGGAGGCCTACAAACCTGACTCAGTTACATCAGCTCTGTCATGTGGAATGGGCCAAAATTCACCCAACTTATTGTGGGAAGCTTGTGGAAGGCTACCTGAAATGTTTGACCCAAGTTAAACAATTTAAAGGCAATGCTACCAAATACTAATTGAGTGTGTGTAAACTTCTGACCCACTGGGAATGTGATGAAAGAAATAAAAGCTGAAATAAATAATTCTCTCTACTATTATTCTGACATTTCACATTCTTAAAATAAAGTGGTGATCCTAACTGACCTAAAACAGGGACTTTTTAGTAGGATTAAATGTCAGGAATTGTGAAACTGAGTTTAAATGTTTTTGGCTAAGGTGTACGTAAACTTCCGACTTCAATTGTATCGATTTCGTCAACTATTTCTGAATGGAATATTCTCACCTTTTAGATTTCTAAAGGGTTTACTGTGTCAGGTTATGGTTGCCCCTGACCCCTGAGCTAAACCAGGATGTGGGTGCTGTTTATCATGCCTCTGCTCAGATGTTTCCTCCATGCCCTCCTTGTTCCTAATCACAGCATAGCCTTGAGAAAACACACACACAAACATACACACAACCTTGAGAACACAGCACAGACTTCCCTCCTTCAGACTCTGATCACATGAACTCTCCTTACACTGCCTCTATTCGCCCCTCTCCCTTAGGAATTCTGGGAATTCTGCGGCTCCTGAAAGATCGGTTCACAAACATCCACGAAGGAATAGTATTCTCTGCCTGACCCTAACCCTTAGCCTTTCTGATCAAGGGCCCTGTAGAAGTTCCATGAACCATCTATTCATAACATCCTAAAGATGAATGTCCCTCAATATACTTCTCAAGGCCATGTTCTCACTGCTCACAGATTCCAAGATGTTACACATCAATGTTAGGTAAACTGCCAGCCCTGTGAGTAAATAGCCAGAACACATGGGGCTGAATGATATTTTCTTGTCATATCTTGGTACTTGGTAAGTCTCTTGGAACTTCAGTCGTCTCATTGATGCTGTTTGTTTGTGTTGTTGTTAATGACCAGGTATGAGACCACCTCCAGTGAGGAGGAGTCGAGCGGGGAGGAAAAGGAGGAGGCCGAAGAGGTGGACAGCTCTGAGCCTGAGGAGATGCAGGAGGATCAGGGGAAGGAGGAGGAGCAGGAGGAGGGAGCTGGAGAATCCCAGGGCCAGGGAGAGGACACTGCCACAGGAGAGATGGCCCAGGGAGCAGGCCCTCAGGCTGGGGAGACAGAGGGCCAGGGAAACCCTCAAGACCCAGAGTCCAGCCAGGCACTCCTGGAGGAGCAGCCAGAAGCAGGGTGAGACAGGACTTCTTTATCAAGGTTCTTAACTTTTGCAGAAAATGTCCATCTCAGTGGAGGTCTTCTGAAATGAAATTAACTGTGAATAAACCATCTGCAAAGAAAATATACAGTTAGCCGAACAAGTATAAATGGCACCTCTATTCAGACCCCTCTCATCCCACAGAGGTCTCCTTATGGCAGCCTACGTCCATCCTTCATCCCCAATGTGTCTACTCTAGTCTCTGATGTCAGACACACAATCCAGGTCTTTGTTCAGGTGAGGGCCAGCTGCATCCTGCCTGGAGCCTTCAGTGTAGAGCCTTCGGTCTAGAGTCTTCAGGGCCAAATGAGTGCAGAATGAGAGGTGCTGAGTGAAACATTGATACAAAAGCAGTCTTCTGCTGGGGCCCGGCCCTATAATGGTCTGGCCCCAAGAGCTGACCCTTTCTGCTGCGTGCACACACACACACACACACACACACACACACACACACACACACACACACACACACACACACACACACACACACACACACACACACACACACACACACACAGAGTGAGGCATGATTCAGTGACAGGGAGGATGTGTGGGATATGTTGACGTCTCAGAAACAGGCCCTCGGGGGGTTTGTTTCTAATGCTGATCTACTGTATGACTATCACAAGGCCTGACGTCTCAGAAACAGGCCCTCGGGGGGTTTATTTCTAATGCTGATCTACTGTATGACTATCACAAGGCCTGACGTCTCAGAAACAGGCCCTCGGGGGGTTTATTTCTAATACTGATCTACTGTATGACTATCACAAGGTCTGACGTCTCAGAAACAGGCCCTCGGGAGGTTTGTTTCTAATGCTGATCTACTGTATGACTATCACAAGGCCTGACGTCTCAGAAACAGGCCCTCGGGGGGTTTATTTCTAATGCTGATCTACTGTATGACTATCACAAGGCCTGACGTCTCAGAAACAGGCCCTCGGGGGGTTTGTTTCTAATGCTGATCTACTGTATGACTATCACAAGGCCTGACGTCTCAGAAACAGGCCCTCGGGGGGTTTGTTTCTAATGCTGATCTACTGTATGACTATCACAAGGCCTGACGTCTCAGAAACAGGCCCTCGGGGGGTTTATTTCTAATACTGATCTACTGTATGACTATCACAAGGTCTGACGTCTCAGAAACAGGCCCTCGGGAGGTTTGTTTCTAATGCTGATCTACTGTATGACTATCACAAGGCCTGACGTCTCAGAAACAGGCCCTCGGGGGGTTTATTTCTAATGCTGATCTACTGTATGACTATCACAAGGCCTGACGTCTCAGAAACAGGCCCTCGGGGGGTTTGTTTCTAATGCTGATCTACTGTATGACTATCACAAGGCCTGACGTCTCAGAAACAGGCCCTCGGGGGGTTTGTTTCTAATGCTGATCTACTGTATGACTATCACAAGGCCTGACGTCTCAGAAACAGGCCCTCGGGGGGTTTGTTTCTAATGCTGATCTACTGTATGACTATCACAAGGCCTGACGTCTCAGAAACACTTCATTTCCCGACTGCCGTTTATGATAATTAACTCGACCATTGCAGCACTACTAAAATATGTCTGTCTGTCATTATGAATTGTTAGGAAAGGTGACTAAATGTTATGTTATGTTAATGTAGGTGGCTAAATGTTATGTTATGAAAGGTGACTAAATGTTATGTTATGCTATGAAAGGTGACTAAATGTTATGTAAGGTGGCTAAATATTATGTTATGACAGATGACTAAATGTTATGTTATGTTATGAAAGGTGACTAAATGTTATGCTACGCTATGAAAGGTGACTAAATGTTATGAAAGGTGACTAAATATTATGTTATGTTATGAAAGGTGACTAAATGTTATGTTATGTTATGAAAGGTGACTAAATGTTATGTTATGTTATGAAAGGTGACTAAATGTTATGTAAGGTGGCTAAATATTATGTTATGAAAGGTGACTAAATGTTATGTTATGTTATGAAAGGTGACTAAATGTTATATTATGTTATGCCATGAAAGGTGACTAAATGTTATGTTATGTTATGAAAGGTGACTAAATGTTATATTATGTTATGCTATGAAAGGTGACTAAATGTTATGTTATGTTATGAAAGGTGACTAAATGTTATATTATGTTATGCTATGAAAGTTGACTAAATGTTATATTATGTTATGAAAGGTGACTAAATGTTATATTATGTTATGCTATGAAAGGTGGCTAAATGTTATATTATGTTATGCTATGAAAGGTGACTAAATGTTATGTTATGCTATGAAAGGTGACTAAATGTTATGTTATGAAAAGCGACTAAATGTTATGTAATGCTATGAAAGGTGACTAAATGTTATGTTATGTTATGAAAGGCGACGTAATGCTATGAAAGGTGACTAAATGTTATGTTATGTTATGAAAGGTGACTAAATGTTATGTAAGGTGGCTAAATATTATGTTATGACAAGTGGCTGAATGTAATATTATGTTCACACAGGGAGACGATAGATAAGGACTTCATGGAGGCGTGTCACTACATTAAGGATCGTATGGCAGAGGTGGCAACCCCTGATAAAGAAATGGTAAGAACATTTCCCCTCTAAAGTCCAAACAGTATTGCATGAGGTTGGTTGCCATCCTTGTCACATAATGTGATCCCCGGCCTGTGCGGGACTCCGACCCCACCAGTCTTCACACTATGAACCCTCCATCTGTCTCCCAGCTCCACTATGAACCCTCCATCTGTCTCCCAGCTCCGCTATGTCCCTCCGTCTCCCAGCTCCGCTATGTCCCTCCATCTGTCTCCCAGCTCCACTACGTCCCTCCATCTGTCTCCCTGCTCCACTATGTCCCTCCATCTGTCTCCCAGCTCCACTATGTCCCTCCATCTGTCTCCCAGCTCCACTATGAACCCTTCATCTGTCTCCCAGCTCCACTATGAACCCTCCATCTGTCTCCCAGCTCCACTATGTCCCTCCATCTGTCTCCCAGCTCCACTATGTCCCTCCATCTGCCTCCCAGCTCCACTATGAGCCCTTCATCTGTCTCCCAGCTCCACTATGTCCCTTCACCTGTCTCCCAACTCCACTATGAACCCTCCATCTGTCTCCCAGCTCCACTATGAACCCTTCATCTGTCTCCCAGCTCCACTATGTCCCCCGTCTGTCTCCCAGCTCCACTATGAACCCTCCATCTGTCTCCCAGCTCCACTATGAACCCTCCATCTGTCTCCCAGCTCCACTATGAACCCTTCATCTGTCTCCCAGCTCCACTATGTCCCCCGTCTGTCTCCCAGCTCCACTATGAACCCTCCATCTGTCTCCCAGCTCCACTATGAACCCTCCATCTGTCTCCCAGCTCCACTATGAACCCCCCATCTGTCTCCCAGCTCTACTATGAACCCTCCATCTGTCTTCCAGCTCCACTATGTCCCTCCATCTGTCTTCCAGCTCCACTATGTCCCTCCATCTGTCTCCCAGCTCCACTATGAACCCTTCATCTGTCTCCCAGCTCCACTATGTCCCTCCATCTGTCTCCCAGTTCCACTATGAGCCCTCCATCTGTCTCCCAACTCCACTATGTCCCTCCATCTGTCTCCCAGCTCCACTATGTCTCTTCACCTGTCTCCCAGCTCCACTATGAACCCCCCATCTGTCTCCCAGCTCCACTATAAACCCTCCATCTGTCTCCCAGCTCCACTATGAGCCCTTCATCTGTCTCCCAACTACACTATGAGCCCTCCATCTGTCTCCCAGCTCCACTATGAACCCTTCATCTGTCTCCCAGCTCCACTATGTCCCTCCATCTGTCTCCCAGCTCCACTATGTCCCTCCATCTGTCTTCCAGCTCCACTATGTCCCTCCATCTGCCTCCCAGCTCCACTATGTCCCTCCATCTGTCTCCCAGCTCCACTATGAACCCTCCATCTGTCTCCCAGCTCCACTATGAACCCTCCAGCTAATTTCTGTCCCTTTCAATTAAACGGGGAAAATACCTAAAAACAAATTGAAAAAGTACAACCGCTAACAAACCCTAACCCTAGTTTTATGTCAACATCATGGTTCAACCCTAACCCTAACTCTAGCTTAATGTCCACATCCACACCCTCAACCGAACCCTAGCTTCAACCCTCAACCTAACCCTAGCTTCAGCCCTCATCCTAACCCTAGCTTCAACCCTCAACCTAACCCTAGCTTCAACCCTCAACCTAACCCTAGCCTCAACCCTCAACCGAACCCTAGCTTCAACCCTCAACCTAACCCTAGCTTCAACCCTCAACCGAACCCTAGCTTCAACCCTCAACCTAACCCTAGCTTCAACCCTCAACCGAACCCTAGCTTCAACCCTCATCCTAACCCTAGCTTCAGCCCTCAACCCTCAACCTAACCATAGCTTCAACCCTCAACCTAACCTTAGCTTCAACCCTCAACCTAACCCTAGCTTTATGTCCACATCCTGGTTCAACCATAACCCTTGTTTCCCCCTTTTTATAGACTTTTGTGGTGGTGTTGTGCCAGGAGTGGTTCCATGTGTCTCAATGTTTGTCATCTCTAATAGTGTGTGTGCTCTCTCCCTGTCTTCAGAGACACATCCTGACCGTGTTGTACCAGGAGTGGTTCCGTGTGTCCAGTCAGAAGGACTCGCTGGCCGACACTGTCACCCTCTACCTGAGAGAGGTGGGCATCGCCACGCCAACCCTCCTGCGTTACATCGTAAACCTGGCCGATGGTAACGGCAACACAGCGCTCCACTACAGCGTGTCCCACTCCAACTTCCCTGTGGTCAAACTGCTGCTGGACACTGGTATGGGATATTCATCCACCTCTCTACAATACACTGGTATGGGATATTCATCCACCTTTCTACAATACACTGTTATGGGATATTCATCCACCTCTCTACAACACACTGGTATGGGATATTCATCCACCTCTCTACAACACACTGGTATGGGATATTCATCCACCTCTCTACAACACACTGGTATGGGATATTCATCCCCCTTTCTACAATACAACGGTATGGGATATTCATCCACCTTTCTACAACCCTCTCACTCTCCACTATCTCACACCCCCTTTTTATCAGTCCCTACTCCCTACCTCAACCCTTTTTTACTGAAACGATATTTATGGCTTTCTCACGTTTGTTCTGAAACCAATAGTGAACAATACTTGGAGTGTGTCAATGCCAGATTTGTCTCTGATCTAATGCAGAGGTGGAAAAAGTACTCAAATGTCATACTTCAGTAAAAGTAAAGATGTCTTAACAGAAAATGACTAAAAGTGAAATATCACGTAAGTATCAAAAGTGAATGTAATTGCTAAATTATACTTAAATCTCAAAAGTAAAAGTATAAATCATTTCACATTCTTTATATTAAGCACACCAGATTGCACAATCTTCTAATTTTTTAAATGTATGGATAGCCAGGAGCACACTCCAACACTCAGACATAATTTACAAATGAAGCATGTGTGTTTAGTGAGTCCATCTGATCAGAGCCAGTAGGGATGACAAGGGATGTTCTCTTGATAAGTGCTTGAATTGGGCCATTTTCCTGTCCTGCTAAGCATTCAAAATGTACTGAGCACTTTTTGTTTTCAGGGAAAATGTATGTAATATTTTCTTTAGGAATGTAGTAGAGTAAAAGTAAAATAGAAATAGTAAAGCAAAGTACAGGTACCCCCCAAAACAATACCTAAGTAGTACTTTAAAGTATTTTTACTTAAGTACTTTACACCACTGACCCAATGCCATATATGGTCTATTGATGTGTGTGTGTGTGTGTGTGTGTGTGTGTGTGTGTGTGTGTGTGTGTGTGTGTGTGTGTGTGTGTAGGTCTGTGTGAGGTGGACACCCAGAACAAAGCAGGCTACACAGCGGTAATGCTGGCCTCTCTGACAGCTGCTGATGGATCAGACGACATGGAGGTGGCTCTACAGCTACTGAGACAGGGAGATGTCAATGCCCGAGCCAGCCAGGTACACACAACATGTACTCTATCTCATTGTACACTCACACACTAACACTGAACCACTACTCATTGTATATTCCCTCTGGTATGCAGTCACAGCCTGTATATTCACTCTAGCATGCAGTCACAGACTGTATATTCACTCTAGCATGCAGTCACAGACTGTATATTCACTCTAGCATGTAGTCACAGCCTGTATATTCACTCTAGCATGTAGTCAGTCACAGACTGTATATTCACTCTAGCATGCAGTCACAGACTGTATATTCACTCTAGCATGTAGTCAGTCACAGACTGTATATTCACTCTAGCATGCAGTCACGGATCGTATATCCACCATATATCACTAGGGCTTTCCTGAGAAAATTGGAACCATCCTGGTAATATCCCAGTATTCCCATTCAAGCTGGAAATGCTATTTAAAAGCATATAATGCTAGCGGAATAAATCTGACCTGATTCTACCACTGTAAATGGAGAAATATGGACAGGAATCTAATGGATTCTTATAGTATTGGTCACAATTTAATCAACTCAACGTTCTGTCAATGTCACCACACAATTTGGTTATGTAGCCTAGTTCAAATGTAGGTCAAAAACATTATGAGGTTATTAGCCTACAGCCTAGTGAAAATTACATTTGTTTTAGCTTACCTTTAATTCAAAGATGTCAGCCTGCTTGTTTGTCTGTTTCTCTCCCCTTGCACCTGGCTTTTAGGGAGATTTTGGAAGGTTGTGACTGTTTTTACTTTATGATAACATGATTATTGTGATGACTTCGTCACAGGGAACAAATCCGATTCTCCTCTAAACAAACAAGCAAATAGGCCTAATATTGGAGCTTCAGCACCATGGATAGCTTCAGCACCATGGATAGCTTAAGCCCCATGGATAGCTTCAGCACCATGGATAGCTTCAGCACCATGGATAGCTTCAGCACCATGGATAGCTTCAGCACCATGGATAGCTTCAGCACCATGGATAGCTTCAGCGCCATGGATAGCTTCAGCGCCATGATTAGCTTCAGCACCATGGATAGCTTCAGCTCCATGGATAGCTTCAGTGCCATGGATAGCGTCAGCGCCCTGGATAGCTTCAGCACCCTGGATAGCTTCAGCACCATGGATAGCTTCAGCACCATGGATAGCTTCAGCACCCTGGATAGCTTCAGCACCATGGATAGCTTCAGCACCCTGGATAGCTTCAGCGCCATGGATAGCTTCAGCGCCATGGATAGCTTCAGCACCATGGATAGCTTCAGCACCATGGATAGCTTCAGCGCCCTGGATAGCATCAGCACCCTGGATAGCTTCAGTGCCATGGATAGCTTCAGCACCATGGATAGCTTCAGCGCCATGATTAGCTTCAGCACCATGATTAGCTTCAGCACCATGATTAGCTTCAGCTCCATGGATAGCTTCAGCGCCATGGATAGCTTCAGTTCCATGGATAGCTTCAGCGCCATGATTAGCTTCAGCACCATGGATAGCTTCAGCACCATGATTAGCTTCAGCACCATGATTAGCTTCAGCGCCATGGATAGCTTCAGTTCGATGGATAGCTTCAGCGCCATGGATAGCTTCAGCTCCATGGATAACTTCAGTGCCATGGATAGCTTCAGCACCATGATTAGCTTCAGCACCATGGATAGCTTCAGCTCCATGGATAGCTTCAGTGCCATGGATAGCTTCAGCGCCATGGATAGCTTCAGTGCCATGGTTAGCTTCAGCGCCATGATTAGCTTCAGCGCCATGGATAGCTTCAGCGCCATGGATAGCTTCAGCACCATGGATAGCTTCAGCACCGTGGATAGCTTCACCGCCATGGATAGCTTCAGCACCCTGGATAGCTTCAGCGCCATGGATAGCTTCAGTGCCATGGATAGCTTCAGCGCCCTGGATAGCTTCAGCACCCTAGCTTCAGCGCCATGGATAGCTTCAGCACCATGATTAGCTTCAGCACCATGATTAGCTTCAGCGCCATGGATAGCTTCAGCGCCCTGGATAGCTTCAGCGCCATGGATAGCTTCAGCGCCATGGATAGCTTCAGCACCATGGATGGCTTCAGCACCATGGATAGCTTCAGCGCCCTGGAGTTATCCCTGAGAATATATGTCAGGCGTCTGCATTAGCTTTTGTTACTGTAACATCATGGAACAATGTTACAAATGTCTATTTCCTCGGGTGCGCTTGTGGACACATTGTAGTAGCCTACCAGTCATTTTGTTCAAATTGAGAAGCTGCAGTTTATATTTTGAATTTCTGCTAGTGCTTCAAAGATAGTTTGGAGATTTGTGAATGTGAGATGGAGATTGCCTTCAGTAACTGTCGAGAAGTTGCGTGTAGCCTACACATGATAGTCAGCAATACAATTTATAGAAGTCATGCAAGTAAGTGATGTTTTCTATTGGTTGACTTTACATTGAGTAGGCTAAATATGGTAGGCTGCTAGCGTTGTGAATACTAGTTTAATGTAGACTATGAATTAAGTGAGTTGATGTGTCCGGTTCATGTATGCAACTGTTTGCATACTGTGTTTTTGTATTAGTGCTGCATACATTTTTATATTTTATTGGTCTACGGAAAACGGGAAGACGCTTGGTCAGGAAGTCCCGGGATATCGGTCACCACTATTAAACCCTACTGTACACAGACCCATTGTATAGTGTAGACACACACACCCATTGTGTAGACATACACTCAGTCATTTTCAGACAATCACACACCTGTACACACAGTGACCTATAGGCAATACTCACTGACTCAGCTAGTCACTCAGGACCACTGTCCTTGCCTGTACTTGACCCACTACAAATATACAGTGCATTCGGGAAGGATTCAAACCCCTTGACTTTTTCCACATTTTGTTACGTTACAGCCTTATTCTAAAATGTATTAAATTGTTTTTTTTTCATCATCAATCTACACACAATACCAAATAATGACAAAGCAATTTAAAAAAAAAAAAAAAAAAAAAGAAATATCACATTTACATAAGTATTCAGACCCTTTACTCAGTACTTTGTTGAAGCACCTTTGGCAGGGATTACAGCCTCGAGTCTTCTTGGGTATGACACTACAAGCTTGGCACACCTGTATTTGGGGAGTTTCTACCCTTCTTCTCTGCAGATCTTTTCAAGCTCTGTCAGGTTGGATGGGGAGTGTCTCAACACAGCTATTTTCAGGTCTCTCCAGAGATGTTTGATCGGGTTCAAGCCCGGGCTCTGGCTGGGCCACTCAAGGACATTCAGAGACTTGTTCTGAAGCCACTCCTGTGTTGACTTGGCTGTGTGCTTTGGGTCGTTGTCCTGTTGCAAGCGGACCTTCGCCCCAGTCTGAGGTCCTGAGCGCTGTGGAGCAGGTTTTCATCAAGGATGTCTCTTTCCATCAAACCTGACTAGTCTCCCAGTCCCTGTTGCTGAAAAACATCCCCACAAGCATGATTCTGCCACCATAATGCTTCACTGTAGGGTTGGTGCCTTGTTTCTCATGGTCCTTTAGATGCCTTTTGGCAAACTTCAAACGGGCTGTCATGTGCCTTTTACTGAGAAGTGGCTTCCATCTGGCCATTCTACCAAAAAGGCCTGATTGGTGGAGTGCTGCAGAGATGGTTGTCCTTCTGGAAGGTTCTCCCATCTCCACAGAGGAACTCTGGAACTCTGTCAGAGTGATATCGGGTTATTGGTCACCTCCCTGAACAAGGCCCTTCTCCCTGAATACTTCCGAAGGCACTGTATCCTGTAGTTTCCCCCTCTCACATTTCATTCCTCTTCTCTTTTCTCTTCCTCTCTCTCTTTGTCTCCTGTTTTCTAGGCAGGGCAGACGGCCCTCATGCTGGCCGTCAGCCATGGTCGCACAGCCATGGTGCGGTTGCTGCTGAGCTGCCAGGCTGACCTCAACATTCAGGACAAAGACGGTTCGACTGCACTCATATGTGCGTGTGAGCACAGTCACGTGGAGATCGCTCGGATACTACTTGAGTCTGACCACTGTGACACCAGCCTCACAGACAAGGTAGGTACACACACATGCATATCACACACACGCATAACACACACTAATGTGAACACACACAAGCATGCACACACACACTTGGACGCTCACACACACATGCACAGACATACACTTTGAACTTCCCAAAACATTGAATGTCAAAACAACCCAACAGTGCCACTATCTGGCTAAACAGTGAAGTGCATAATTTTCTCATGTTCATTGACACAGGCTCTCAGAGGATGTCACATCCCCTAGTATCACAGCGGCCGGGAGTTGACCAGAAACACACTGTCCTATTTTTCCTCCACAGAGTGATAGCAGAATGGCAGACAGATAAGGCAGGAATTAGCTGCTAGGTTAATAACTGTTTTGTGGAGCTGTCTGTCTGGGTTTGACACAGTAATGAATCCCTCTTAGAAGGTATTATACTGTACTGGATGTGTAGAGGTGTCTGTGTGTGAATGGCTCGGAGTGGAGCTATGGCTAGAATCAGACCTTCTTTAAGGCCTTCAGGGCAGTCAGACAGGGGGCTAAAGTAGACCCTGGAAACCCAGACAGAGCTGTGTGGGCTGTGGCTGAGACAGACAGGTTAAATAATTCACTTATAATCTGAGGATACCTCTTTCTACGATCCTCTCTCATGGCCAGAGATGGTATTATTCTGCTCTCACCCATTGGTCCCACATTATCTCACTAAGGGTTATTTTCTTCATGATATGATTGGTTGTCGCAACCAGAAATTTCCTTGACTCACCGTTGTCAGGGCGCTGGCAGGATATAGCTCATCAGTCGAGGTTGCAACACCAGGAATTAACAAGTGTAGAGAATTCTGCATTTTCTACCAAGAATGAACATGTCTCCTGAAATGGCAAGCATCCTTACTTTTAAAAATCGAGTCAAATTAAATCAAACCCAATTTTATTCATCATATATACAGAATACAGGGGGGTGTAAACAGTGCTATGAAATGCTTGCTTGCAAGTCTTGGGGGTATGATATTTGTGCGTCTAACTTTCTCACTCATCATTATTTACAATTCATCAGGACTATCCATAATCCTGGAAGCATCCACATTAATGTAGAAGTGTTTAGAAACACATTTTATTCTCATTTACAATAAGTGACTCCAAAATGACACAATACATTATTTATCAGTCATTTTTATTGGGCACAAAATAATCTGAAACACAACCAAAACAGAGGAAAAGTCACAAGCGTGATGTAATCATTGTGTTCTAGGAATATGGGACCAAATACTAAACTTCTGGCTACTTTAATACACATAAGTGAATTTATCCCAAAACTTTTGTTTCCTCTTAAATTGGGGGACTATGTACAAAAAGTGGTGTAATAAAAAGTGGTGTAACATGGATGAAAACACCCTCAAATTAAAGCTGACAGTCTGACAGTATCATTTCAAACCCAAAGTGCTGGAGTACAGCCAAAACATTTCACCATCCCAATACTTTACATGGAGTATTTGGCTGTTTTGACTGCCGGAGCCAAATCAGACTTTAAAAAGAACATATATGGTCCATGGACTAACGTTAGCCAGGGGACTGACTGATGGACTGGCGAGCTCAGGTGTGGAGGACAGAGGCCCAGGTGGTGGAGTAGCCCGTACAGGAATGTAGGCCAGGGGACTGACTGATGGACTGGCGAGCTCAGGTGTGGAGGACAGAGGCCCAGGTGGTGGAGTAGCCCGTACAGGAATGTAGGCCAGGGGACTGACTGATGGACTGGCGAGCTCAGGTGTGGAGGACAGAGGCCCAGGTGGTGGAGTAGCCCGTCTTGGAGTGGAGGACAGGGGACTGACTGATGGACTGGCGAGCTCAGGTGTGGAGGACAGGGGCCCAGGTGGTGGAGTAGCCCATCTTGGAGTGGAGGACAGGGGACTGACTGATGGACTGGCGAGCTCAGGTGTGGAGGACAGGGGCCCAGGTGGTGGAGTAGCCCATCTTGGAGTGGAGGACAGGGGACTGACTGATGGACTGGCAAACTCAGGTGTGGAGGACAGAGGACTGACTGATGCAGCTGTGGACCGGATGCTGGTAGAGGGGGTGGGAGTAGGACGACAGGTGCCAACAAGAGGCAGGGCTGTCTCCAGCACTGGAACTGTCAGGTCCGGAACTTCTACAAGCTCCACAAAGCCCTCATCATCCTCCCCTTGGATATCAGGATCACCCGTCTCCAATTCCTCAATGGCAGCCTTTATAATCCTGCAGCACCAAACCAGTCTGAACGAAGAGGTACTCCAAACCGATCAGTTCCTCTTAAGAAAAAAAATACAAAAGAATATGAGAATACACCAGACTGAGTATGGAATAATTCTATAATAACATTTCAGAAAGAGAAATGCGTTGCTGTTTGTATTAAATATAAAAGCTGCATTAGATTATTAATTAAATGATATTGCCATTACCAGTGTATTTGCGTAGAACAGTGTAAGGAACCATATGTTCCAACTGATGACCTTCCTACTGCATTTGGGACAATAAAGGTATCCTGCTGCCACATAGTAGGATCCGTCCACATCCACAACCTGCCGGATCTTCTGGTGGAGTCCAGATGAGGTCAACTCTCCCCTCTCACAGTCAGAATGTGGGCAATAGAGCTTCACCTGACACAGCCCTGCTCCACACTCTTTTAGTATTTTTTGTCTAAATCCTGGAACCCTTACTGTCTATTAAGACGAGGCTTCCATTTGGCAGTTTGCTGAAGCTGGCTCCCATGTCTGCTGTGAAAATAAGAGGGAAAGTTTGTGTTTAATAAGCATAAATGATATACATTTTAATGACAGTAAACAGATTGGATTAATGGATGGAACAATAAAATGAAGTGTTTAAACTCTAGCTACCTATGTTGTTATCTCTAGCTACTTGCTAAAGGACATTTCTAACCACAGACACACCAGCATAAGCAAGAGAATAGGATATCGTTCGTGCCTTTTAATTCATAATTAACATGATGACCCGTCCCTAGCCTATTTGATATCAAGACAGTGTTTGCCCTATAGCTGTGTCTAGTCCAATTAGCTCAATTCATAAAAAGAGAAAAGGAGAGGTTTGCTGACGCTGAGTGACAAAGCACAACTACAAGCTATAAAAACCACACTATGTTTAGATAGCTAGCTCCGGCAGTAAGAAAATAAGTTTAGTATGGTAAGTGGGGTTAACAGACTATTTTGATAGTCATGGACGTTAAGCTAGCTAACGTTACGTTACTTCGATCACCTGTGTCAGTGTCAAAACACCCGTTGACTAACGCGTTAGATAGCGTTAACGTTACAGTAGCACTGTAAATCTTGTTGCTAGATATTCCGATCGATGATCAATGAAAACAGCAGAAGCAAAACATTGTAGCTAACGTTACTTCAGAAAATAAAGATAACTGGCGAAAAAAATGACCTAAGAGGAAATACACTGCTCAAAAAAATAAAGGGAACACTTAAACAACACAATGTAACTCCAAGTCAATCACACTTCTGTGAAATCAAACTGTCCACTTAGGAAGCAACACTGATTGACAATACATTTCACATGCTGTTGTGCAAATGGGATAGACAACAGGTGGAAATTATAGGCAATTAGCAAGACACCCCAAATTAAAGGAGTGATTCTGCAGGTGGTGACCACAGACCACTTCTCAGTTCCTATGCTTCCTGGTTGATGTTTTGGTCACTTTTGAATGCTGGCGGTGCTTTCCCTCTAGTGGTAGCATGAGACGGAGTCTACAACCCACACAAGTGGCTCAGGTAGTGCAGCTCATCCAGGATGACACATCAATGCGAGGCAAGAAGGTTTGCTGTGTCTGTCAGCGTTGTGTCCAGAGCATGGAGGCGCTACTAGGAGACAGGCCAGTACATCAGGAGACGTGGAGGAGGCCGTAGAAGGGCAACAACCCAGCAGCAGGACCGCTGCAGGACCGCTACCTCCGCCTTTGTGCAAGGAGGAACACTGCCAGAGCCCTGCAAAATGACCTCAAGCAGGCCACCAATGTGCATGTGTCTGCTCAAACGGTCAGAAACAGACTCCATGAGGGTGGTATGAGGGCCCGGGTATGAGGGCCCGACGTCCACTGGTGGGGGTTGTGCTTACAGCCCAACACCGTGCAGGACGTTTGGCATTTGCCAGAGAACACCAAGATTGGCAAATTCGCCACTGGCGCCCTGTGCTCTTCACAGATGAAAGCAGGTTCACACTGAGCACATGTGACAGACGTGACAGAGTGTTGAGATGCCGTGGAGAACGTTCTGCTGCCTGCAACATCCTCCAGCATGACCGGTTTGGCGGTGGGTCAGTCATGGTGTGGGGTGGCATTTCTTTGGGGGGCCGCACAGCCCTCCATGTGCTCGCCAGAGGTAGCCTGACTGCCATTAGGTACCGAGATGAGATCCTCAGACCCCTTGTGAGACCATATGCTGGTGCGGTTGGCCCTGGGTTCCTCTTAATGCAAGACAATGCTAGACCTCATGTGGCTGGAGTGTGTCAGCAGTTCCTGCAAGAGGAAGGCATTGATGCTATGGACTGGCCCGCCCGTTCCCCAGACCTGAATCCAATTGAGCACATCTGTGACATCATGTCTCGCTCCATCCACCAACACCACGTTGCACCACGGACTGTCCAGGAGTTGGCGGATGCTTTAGTCCAGGTCTGGGAGGAGATCCCTCAGGAGACCATCCGCCACCTCATCAGGAGCATGCCCAGGCGTTGTAGGGAGGTCATACAGGCACGTGGAGGCCACACACACTACTGAGCCTCATTTTGACTTGTTTTAAGGACTTTACATCAAAGTTGGATCAGCCTGTAGTGTGGTTTTCCGCTTTAATTTTTAGCGTGACTCCAAATCCAGACCTCCATGGGTTGATAAATTTGATTTCCATTGATAATTTTTGTGTGATTTTGTTGTCAGCACCATCAACTATGTAAAGAAAAAAGTATTTAATAAGAATATTTCATTCATTCAGATCTAGGATGTGTTATTTTAGAGTTCCCTTTATTTTTTGGAGCAGTGTATATTTTTACGTGGTCCTCTTGACTAGAGTTTGAAGGTCCCGCCATAGCCCTATCCACATTGGTCAATTGTTGGCTACTTGTTGGTTGCACAGGCAACTCAGATTGGTTGGCGAGTGCAATTATTGGTTACTTCTTGGTTGCAGACAGCGATATGATTGGTTGTCGCAACCAGAAATTTCCTGACTCATCCTTGTCAGGGCACTGGCCCTCTGTGGCAATGGCCTTTGTGTGGTGTAGTTTTGAGCTGTGTGGCTCATTACCCAGGTCTCATGTTTCTGAGGGGAAGGGGTCTAAAGTACACATTCTCTGGCTTGTGGAGAGGGCACTATTCACTCTTCTAACATGATTGAACCTACAACATTTTTATTTACTCCATGAGTGAAGAAACATTCTCTCTACCCCTCTCACCCACCTCTCTCTCTCTCTCTCTCATTGTCTTTAGGATGGTCAGAGTGCTCTTTCGGTTGCGGTAGCGGCCTCCCACAGTGAGCTAGTTGACCTTCTGAAGACCCATTCTGACTCCACCACCCAGGCCTCTAACCTCTCCTCCACCACCACCTCAGCCACCATTATCACCACCACCACCGCCTCTCTCCTCTGAGTCCTCTCCAGAAGCCCCTCTCTAACCCCCACCCCAACACAGAACTCTCCCACCCTAGACCCACCGTAGCCCGGACCCCATTCGCCAGACCCAACCCTACCCTAGACCCACCGTAGCCCGGACCCCATTCGCCAGACCCAGCCCTACCCTAGACCCACCGTAGCCCGGACCCCATTCACCAGACCCAACCTTACCCTAGACCCACCGTAGCCCGGACCCCATTCGCCAGACCCAACCCTACCCTAGACCCACCGTAGCCCGGACCCCATTCGCCAGACCCAACCCTACCCTAGACCCACCGTAGCCCGGACCCCATTCGCCAGACCCAACCCTACCCTAGACCCACCGTAGCCCGGACCCCATTCGCCAGACCCAACCCTACCCTAGACCCACCGTAGCCCGGACCCCATTCGCCAGACTCAACCCTACCCTAGACCCACCGTAGCCCGGACCCCATTCGCCAGACCCAACCCTACCCTAGACCCACCGTAGCCCGGACCCCATTCGCCAGACCCAACCCTACCCTAGACCCACCGTAGCCCGGACCCCATTCGCCAGACCCAACCCTACCCTAGACCCCCATGGAGGACAGACAAAGGCTGTATTCACCACCACTCAGCTCACAGGCCTACTGGACCTGTGCTGCAAGGAACCAGAAAAACACACATTATTCACATTTCTGCCAATATTCCGTGGGCGGGACTCTGGAGTTATGTATCAACCGTTTGGCAGCCAGCCAATCAGAGAGGGACCTGTGTGTGTCAATCAAAGAACCCGTAGCCGTGGCGACAGTGGGGATCGACAGGTGATCCATGAAGAGTGCAGAAAGACAACAGAAGGATGATGGATTGATGCTTTCCAAAAAAAAATGCTCTTCAGGCAAAAATCTTCTTAAGCACATGATCTACCTTCAAAATCTGTCATATTATTATCAATAATATGGTTATTCTTCCTTTTTATTCCAATGATGACATTACTATTATTTTATATTTGGACATAAGCCATTTATTAAACCATAAAGTCAATGTTATAATAGTGTTTTATCAGACACACAAAGTATATTTATTTTGCGTTGCACTTTGTTTCACTCTGTTTGATTGCTATTCAGACTGTACATATCATATCCATGCTTGGTTTGTTTTCATCAGTATGACTTAACGATTGACTCACTGGGAGGTCTTCCAATATGAAGGGTGTATAGTAGGATGCAGCATGCAGCAATATAATAACAAAAGGCAGAATCTTCCGAAGCTACTAAACTGCAGTATGATGTAGTAACTCTCCACTTACTACTCTTCTCAACGATCTACAACTCTTTTTCTCTTTCTCGCTCTCATGCACTAGCCTGGTCTCAGAGCATTTCATATGTTTCTGTACGTACAGTAAATCCTAGACATTCCATTTAGTATGATATGTAACGTTTTGTATGGTATGTATTCAAATGTGGTTATCCATCACCCGTTTCGTATGGTATATTACGGATTACAATTCATATTATATGTTACGAATTTTCATAACAAACAATATTTAATGAATTTGCTAAACGTATGATATGTAACGAATTCTAGCTGGTGGCTAATGTTAGCTAGCGCGCTAAAGTTAGCTAGGCTAGTGGTTAGGGTTAATTATTATTATTTTATTTAGTACTTTTACCCTTTTTTCTCCCCAATTGGTGGTTACAGTCTTGTCTCATCTCTGAAACTCCCCTACGGACTCGGGAGAGGCGTAGGTCGAGAGCCATGCGTCCTCCAAAACTCGACCCTGCCAAGCCGCACTGCTTCTTGACATACTGCTTGCTTTACCCGGAAGACAGCCGCACCAATGTGTGTCAGAGAAAACACCGTCCAACCGACGACCGAAGTCAACTTGCAGGCTCCCAGTCCACCACCTTCCCTTAACCCAGACGACGCTTGGACAATTGTGCGCCGCCTCATGGGTCTTCCAGTCAAGGCCGGCTGTGACACACTACCTGGGGCTGTCGTGATGCCTTAGGCCGCTGCGCCACTCGGAAGGCCAGGGTTAGGGTTAAGTTTAAAGGGTTAAGGTTAGAGTTAGAGGAAGGGTTAGCTAAACGGGTTAAGGTTAGGTAAAGGGTTAGTTAAAAGGGTTAAGGTTAGGGTTAGGGCAAGGGTTAGAAAACATGCTAAATAGTTGCAAAATATTTGTAAGTAGTTGAAAAGTTGCTAATTAGCTAAAAGTTTTCAGCAATGAAATTCGCAACCTTTGGATTGCCAGACGTTTGTGTTATACACTCACCCATCCACCCCTAGATGTTTGTGTTCTACATCCACCAATCCACCCCTAGATGTTTGTGTTCTACATCCACCCATCCACCCCTAGATGTTTGTGTTATACACTCACCCATCCACCCCTAGATGTTTGTGTTATACACTCACCAATCCACCCCTAGATGTTTGTGTTCTACATCCACCCATCCACCCCTAGATGTTTGTGTTATACACTCACCCATCCACCCCTAGATGTTTGTGTTATACACTCACCCATCCACCCCTCGATGTTTGTGTTCTACATCCACCCATCTACCCCTAGATGTTTGTGTTCTACATCCACCCATCCACCCCTAGATGTTTGTGTTATACACTCACCCATCCACCCCTAGATGTTTGCGTTCTACATCCACCCATCCACCCCTAGATGTTTGCATTCTATATCCACCCATCCACCCCTAGATGTTTGTGTTATACACTCACCCATCCACCCCTAGATGTTTGCGTTCTACATCCACCCATCCACCCCTAGATGTTTGCATTCTACATCCACCCATCCACCCCGACCAACCACCCTCCTTTCGTATTTGCCTTAAGTAACCATCTGTCTTACGTAATCATATCATACTAAATTGGGTGTCTTGGATTTACATGCAGAATAATACAAAATGCTCTGAGACCAGGTGGCACGCGCACACACACACACACACACACACGCACGCACGCACGCACGCACGCACACGCACACACACACACACACACACACACACACACACTCTCTTCCACTGTAATGTATCATTCCCTTTGACTGCCTGCTTTATAGATTACAAATCAAATAATGTATGCAACCAAAATCGCTACAAAATGCACAAAGAATGTCAGTTTTACATTCCAGAATCCAGATAGCATTCAGCAGGCCTCCTAAGGAACAACATCACAGCACTTAGCACAGGAAGCAACACAGTAGAGATCTCTCCATTACTTGCCAGACTAGTAACATGTTCTCTACTGTCCTCTGCAGTCAGTGATGTTACACAGCTCTTTCTCCCATGTGGACACAAATACAGGTTTCACTGCTAGAAAAGTAGAAATGTTGTTCTTAGGGGGATTGTGCCTCTCTCTTCCACCCCAATTTTCTCTCTATATTGAACAATAGGGCACTGGTGCAGAGAAATGACATGAGAATATACTATCTATCCTATCAGAAAATGAAGAGGTCCCAAAGGAGAGGTGCTGTACTCACCAGGTGGAGTGGTGCTGTCTCTCTTTCTCACCTGTTTATCACAAGGCAGGCCTAGGAGCTGAAGACTGACCTCAACTGGTTAAAGGTCTATATGGAAATCTAACTGTACATACATATACAGTATTGTGGAAAATATATCTGGTATGGTCTGACATTTGCTCTTAAATATATTTAGTATTTATTAAAAATGCTATATTTTTACAATATACAGTATATGCATGGGCCAATAGTCCAATGATTGTGTTGGAATATGTGAATTTATTGGTTCTTCTGGATGGTATATATAAGCTAATTGGTCTACTTTAAAAAGCAATGTAACTTTTCATTGGTTGGGTGGTTCACGTTCGTCTCTCATTGGACAAAGCTGTGTGCTGTACTGTGTCAACAGGACTGACTGTTGTGAGACTGTACTTCTACATTACAATCAGATGAAAACAGCTGTACCTGCCTGTAATATTCCTACTGTCAAATGGACTTTTATGTTAACCATTTACAAATCAAAGAATTGCTTCTAAATAAAAAGGAGACTTTGAAACTGGTGTGTGTAGAAGTTTATTATGTCACGATTCAACAGATGTATATTAGCCTCTGTACACTATTATGGACAGAGTCAATCCACATGGCGGAAGATCCGCGTTATAGCGAGATTGAAATGTAAAGGTCATTTCCAATTAAGCCGGCATAGTGTGTACCGTAAACGCAGTCTCTGCAAACATTGCCTTTACATTTCAATCGCACTTTACCACGGATCTTCCGTGATACGGATTGAATCTAGGCCTTTTACAAAGGATTTATAGTATACAAGCACCACTCGCCGCACTAGCCTCGCATTCATGTGGGTGCTAAGAATCTAGAAAGCATGCTAGGTAGCGGTACGTATCAACAGTCATTGTTAGCCAATCCAGTAGGGGTTGGAAGCTATGGTAAGCTTCAATTGCTCACTCGCGTCACAATATCGCGGAGGATTTGAGTACATTTCCGCTTTCCCCAACTTTAGTCCCACCCTGTTCAGCTCCCTCGCCCATGCTCGCATCGCCCACGGTCCACCGCCCACGGTCCACCGCCCACGGTCCATCGCCCACGGTCCACCGCCCACGGTCCGTCGCCCACGGTCCACTGCCCACGGTCCACCGCCCATGCTCGCATCGCCCACGGTCCATCGCCCACGGTCCACCGCCCACGGTCCGCCGCCCACGGTCCACCGCCCACGGTCCATCGCCACGGTCCATCGCCCACGGTCCACTGCCCACGGTCCACCGCCCATGCTTGCATCGCCCACGGTCCGCCGCCCACGGTCCACCGCCCACGGTCCACCGCCCACGGTCCATCGCCCACGGTCCATCGCCCACGGTCCACTGCCCACGGTCCACCGCCCATGCTCGCATCGCCCACGGTCCATCGCCCACGGTCCGCCGCCCACGGTCCGCCGCCCACGGTCCACCTCCCACGGTCCACCGCCCACGGTCCATCGCCCACGGTCCATCGCCCACTCCGCTTCTCTCACTTGCCTTCCATTGAAAGTGAATGGCATCCGATGTGTCACCGCATGATGCAGCTTCCTAATGTAAACGGGTCGTTAGTCTCTGATAGGACTGAATTAGTGCAGACATGTTTATTTTCCTTTTCTGTGCTGTCCATCTAGAACACAGACCTCACAGGCAGCTGTCCGCCTCCACAGAGTCACAGACCTTCACTCAGCCACTGTTACTCTGCCAGACAAACCGCTCACCCCAGGGACATCACAGACAACATTAAATGCCATGTGTCACTCACTACAGCAGGGGTTTCAAAGATATTCCACAGAGATATTTTTGGTTTTATCCTTTCAATTAAGACCTAAACAAACAGACGAGGGAGTCCCTTACTAATCCGTGACCTTCATTAATCAATCAAATACAAGTGAGGAGAGAACCCACAATCGGCCTTCCATGGAATGTGTTACTTGCGCTACTGTGTGTGTGTGTGTGTGTGTGTGTGTGTGTGTGTGTGTGTGTGTGTGTGTGTGTGTGTGTGTGTGTGTGTGTGTGTGTAAAACTAGCTTGTACCAGCAGATGGCAATGTTACTCTAGGATAAAGACCAGTGTGACAGTTGCCTCCTCAGAATGCCAGCATGTTAGTCAACAGGCTGATCTCCGATCCAAATTCTCACAATAACCTTGCGTTATATAGATAGATGTAGCCTACCTTAAAAAATAAAAAATGAAACAAAGATTAACGTTGAATGCTAAGCCGCTATCATAGTCAGGTACAATGGCTTTACCACAGCAGCAGCAGCATCAGGCCTCATTCACTCCAAGCATCTGAAGGAGCAATGGTAAACTCCATTTACCTCTCCATGCCTCTCCATGCTGCTGCTAACTGTACAGAACACGTCTTTACCTCTCCATACCTCTCCATGCTGCAGCTACTAACTGTACAGAACACGTCTTTACCTCTCCATACTGCTGCTACTAACTGTACAGAACACGTCTTTACCTCTCCATGCTGCTGCTACTAACTGTACAGAACACGTCTTTACCTCTCCATGCTGCAGCTACTAACTGTACAGAACACGTCTTTACCTCTCCATGCTGCTGCTACTAACTGTACAGAACACGTCTTTACCTCTCCATGCTGCAGCTACTAACTGTACAGAACACGTCTTTACCTCTCCATACTGCTGCTACTAACTGTACAGAACACGTCTTTACCTCTCCATGCTGCTGCTACTAACTGTACAGAACACGTCTTTACCTCTCCATACTGCTGCTACTAACTGTACAGAACACGTCTTTACCTCTCCATGCTGCTGCTACTAACTGTACAGAACACGTCTTTACCTCTCCATACTGCTGCTACTAACTGTACAGAACACGTCTTTACCTCTCCATACCTCTCCATGCTGCTGCTACTAACTGTACAGAACACGTCTTTACCTCTCCATGCTGCGGCTACTAACTGTACAGAACACGTCTTTACCTCTCCATACTGCTGCTACTAACTGTACAGAACACGTCTTTACCTCTCCATGCTGCTGCTACTAACTGTACAGAACACGTCTTTACCTCTCCATACTGCTGCTACTAACTGTACAGAACACGTCTTTACCTCTCCATGCTGCTGCTACTAACTGTACAGAACACGTCTTTACCTCTCCATACTGCTGCTACTAACTGTACAGAACACGTCTTTACCTCTCCATGCTGCAGCTACTAACTGTACAGAACACGTCTTTACCTCTCCATACTGCTGCTACTAACTGTACAGAACACGTCTTTACCTCTCCATGCTGCTGCTACTAACTGTACAGAACACGTCTTTACCTCTCCATGCTACTGCTACTAACTGTACAGAACACGTCTTTACCTCTCCATGCTGCTGCTACTAACTGTACAGAACACGTCTTTACCTCTCCATGCCTCTCCATGCTGCTGCTGCTAACTGTACAGAACACGTCTTTACCTCTCCATGCTGCAGCTGCTAACCGTACAGAACACGTCTTTACCTCTCCATACCTCTCCATACCTCTCCATACCTCTCCATACCTCTCCATACTGCTGCTGCTAACCGTACAGAACACGTCTTTACCTCTCCATGTCTCTCCATGCTGCTGCTGCTAACTGTACAGAACACGTCTTTACCTCTCCATACTGCTGCTGCTGCTAACTGTACAGAACACGTCTTTACCTCTCCATACCTCTCCATGCTGCTGCTACTAACTGTACAGAACACGTCTTTACCTCTCCATACCTCTCCATGCTGCTGCTGCTAACTGTACAGAACACGTCTTTACCTCTCCATACCTCTCCATGCTGCTGCTAACTGTACAGAACACGTCTTTACCTCTCCATACCTCTCCATGCTGCAGCTACTAACTGTACAGAACACGTCTTTACCTCTCCATACTGCTGCTACTAACTGTACAGAACACGTCTTTACCTCTCCATGCTGCTGCTGCTAACTGTACAGAACACGTCTTTACCTCTCCATACCTCTCCATACCTCTCCATGCCTCTCCATGCTGCTGCTGCTAACTGTACAGAACACGTCTTTACCTCTCCATGCTGCTGCTACTAACTGTACAGAACACGTCTTTACCTCTCCATACTGCTGCTACTAACTGTACAGAACACGTCTTTACCTCTCCATACTGCTGCTACTAACTGTACAGAACACGTCTTTACCTCTCCATGCTGCTGCTGCTAACTGTACAGAACACGTCTTTACCTCTCCATGCTGCTGCTGCTAACTGTACAGAACACGTCTTTACCTCTCCATGCCTCTCCATGCTGCTGCTACAAACTGTACAGAACACGTCTTTACCTCTCCATGCTGCTGCTGCTAACTGTACAGAACACGTCTTTACCTCTCCATGCCTCTCCATGCTGCTGCTACAAACTGTACAGAACACGTCTTTACCTCTCCATGCCTCTCCATGCTGCTGCTGCTAACTGTACAGAACACGTCTTTACCTCTCCATGCTGCTGCTGCTAACTGTACAGAACACGTCTTTACCTCTCCATGCCTCTCCATGCTGCGGCTGCTAACCGTACAGAACACGTCTTTACCTCTCCATGCTGCTAATGAGCCAAATGTCTTTTCTCGCCATCACTCAAACACATGCACACACAAACATGGACACACACACTGACACACGCAAAGCAGGTTTTTCCTCATAAGGAGATAATGAAAGAAAATCATGGGGACTTGCTGATGCTTACCCCTACAGCAAATTCACCTAACCTACACTTACTCTGCTAATGAGTAAACACACACACACAACACAGAACAGAGCATACCCCTAGAGCATCATAATGAGTGAATATTGGGATGGAAGAAGAGAGTACTGTAACAGCATCAGCCCCATGCCCTGGGCTTCCAGATACTTTAAAACATTTTTATATAACCAGGCAAGTCAGTTCAGAACAAATTCTTATTTACAATAACAACCTACACCATCCAATTGTGCGCCACCCTAAGGGACTCCCAATCACAGTTGGTTGTGATACAGCCTGGATTTGAACCAGGGTCTCTGTAATGACACCTATAGCACTGAGATGCAGTGCCTTAGACCGCTGCTCCACTCGGGAGAAGAGAGTACCGTAACAGCATCAGCCCCATCCCCTGGGCTTCCAGAGAAGAGTAGCACAGCAAGAGTGCAGCAGGCAGACAGAGATGGGTACGTAGGGGGAGTCTCTGACAGTTCCAGTTCCATATACACCAATTAGGAAGGAAATAAGTCCTGCAGCGGCAATGAAGAGAGAGAACATTAACCACTCGTCAGCTATACAGTTTGGCCTCACACGGAACTGAGAGTGTGCACTGGCACACACACACGCACACAAACATACACATACACACACACGCACACAAACACACCTAATCTGAATAGCAGACTTCTCCGCTGACCTGTCAGTGTCTCTCTATTTGACAGCGTGATGAGGTAGCCTTGTTACTGTGGAGACTTTTAAGAGTAGTTCACTCGTAATGGCTTTTAGCTCTTCTCCTCCCTCGGCCCCAGGTAGGGGGCCTGGCATACTGATCTAAAACACACTCTCTAGGGAATAATGTGAAATGTCATCAGGAATTAAAAACTGGGCGGTGACTCAGTGCTACAGTGTTTTAAGCCTGTTGATTTTAAGTATTTTATTATTTCAGGTATGCGGTGTTAGTGCTGTTGTTACACATCGTTTTATACAACTCTTTTCCTGGCTGGATTTGACTGTGTGTTGACTGAACTGATACTGATCCTCCAGAACGTGCGTGCTAGCCCTGTCTAGCTAGTCTGCCTGGCTGACGCCAGCAAAACTTGACTCGTGTCGCGGTTGGTTCATTGTAGCCCGGGCCGATGATCCTGACCCGAGTATGAGCCTGTCTGACTCATTTTTGGAGTTGGAGATGGACGGTAAAGCAATGAAATTAGAGTCATGTGACATGGTCACGTGACATGTTCATCCATATTTCCAGGGTTATTGTCAGTAGTAATCTTACACCAAGAAAGTTGAACTGTTATCTTTTTTCTGTTAGCCCAAATGAGAGGCCCACTGTGGTCAGCTCACACAGTGCTATTATTTCATATACCTACAGTATATGGATACCGCTGTAGTTTTCAAAGCACGTAGAGGGCTTGGATTGTGGAACATAAAAGTACGAAGCTTGATGTCAAAGATGAACCATCTGGATGCAGGACATTCTGGTTCTCATAGAGACATTCTGGTTCTCGTAGAGACATTCTGGTTCTCATAGAGACATTCTGGTTCTCATAGAGACATTCTGGTTCTCATAGAGGCATTCTGGTTCTCATAGAGACATTCTGATTCTCATAGAGACATTCTGGTTCTCGTAGAGACATTCTGGTTCTCATAGAGACATTCTGGTTCTCATAGAGACATTCTGGTTCTCATAGAGACATTCTGGTTCTCATAGAGGCATTCTGGTTCTCATAGAGACATTCTGGTTCTCATAGAGACATTCTGGTTCTCATAGAGACATTCTGATTCTCATAGAGACATTCTGGTTCTCATAGAGACATTCTGGTTCTCATATAGACATTTTGATTCTCATAGAGACATTCTGATTCTCATAGAGACATTCTGGTTCTCATAGAGACATTCTGGTTCTCATAGAGGCATTCTGGTTCTCATAGAGACATTCTGGTTCTCATAGAGACATTCTGGTTCTCATAGAGACATTCTGATTCTCATAGAGACATTCTGGTTCTCATAGAGACATTCTGGTTCTCATAGAGACATTCTGGTTCTCATATAGACATTCTGATTCTCATAGAGACATTCTGATTCTCATAGAGACATTCTGGTTCTCATAGAGACATTCTGGTTCTCATAGAGACATTCTGATTCTCATAGAGACATTCTGGTTCTCATAGAGACATTCTGGTTCTCATAGAGGCATTCTGGTTCTCATAGAGACATTCTGGTTCTCATAGAGACATTCTGGTTCTCATAGAGACATTCTGGTTCTCATAGAGACATTCTGGTTCTCATAGAGGCATTCTGGTTCTCATAGAGACATTCTGGTTCTCATAGAGACATTCTGGTTCTCATAGAGACATTCTGGTTCTCATAGAGATCTGGTTAAATGGCTTGATTATGGATAAGGACATTGAAATGGCTAATTACAGCATTTTCAGGTGTGATAGACAATAGACAGAAAATGGGGGAGCGTTGGCCATACTGTATATGTTCCCCAAGTCAGTGTCACTATTCCCAAAAAGTTAAAATGTTTGGTTATAGATGTGAGCTGCACTTGTATGTAGCAGATACTTATCGCCTCCTGCTGTACTGGCGGATGCTGTTGGTACTATCTTTGTAAAACCTTTTCTGTCATCCGAATTTGATATTTTAGGTGATCTTAACCTGGATTATTTTAACCCAACCTCTGGTCAATAGAATAATATTTGTCTTGACTCAATTTATCTCCAAACATACACAGATTAAAGTGACAAACCCAGCAAGCTCCTTGCTGATTGACCTAATTTCGACAAATAGCCCCAACAAGTATCAAATGGTGTCTTTGCTAATGACATCAGTGATCACTGTTCTTTTGCATGTATTAGAAATACCAAAAATAAACTTTGACCCCGTATTTCGTGTGGCTATGGTTGCCACTGTGTTGAAGCCACTCGATGCTGTTTTTCATAGCGCATTACGTTTCATTATGGGTGATAGGTTCAGCATACATCACTGTACTCTTTATGAGAAAGTAGGCTGGCCCTCTTTGATGTCTTGCAGATCTATGCATTCCACTCTTTTTTGTCTATAATGCCCTCTTGCGTAAACTACCACCGTACCTCACTTATCTGGTAACCTACAGAGATACAAGCTTTCAGACACCACTTCAGGAATGGTTAACTCTAAAGGTCCCTTTGATCTCGACGGTTAGGTAAATCTGCCAATAGCTATTTTGCAGCTTGCTTGTGCAATGGTCTACCTAATTCCCTGAAATGGAATGAACTGGTGCCTCTGAAGCAGTTCAGACGGCTATCAGACGGCTATCAGACGGCTATCAGACGGCTATCTGAGGACCTTTTTAAAGGAAGAATGTGTTTGTTTTTTATGATTGATCTTATGTATTTTTTGTTTGTGTTTTTTTTGCTTTGCGTATGTTTTCTATGTAACTAGGACCATGTTTTGTAACTTTCTCCAGGTCGTTGCTGCCAATGAGAACGTATTCTCAGTCAACTCACCTGGTTAAATCTACGGCAGCCCTCATCCTCCACATACAACACCCGTTCTGCCAGTCACATTCTGTTAAAGGTCCCCAAAGCACACATATCCCTTTTCCTCTTCTCAGTTCACTGCAGCTAGCGACTGGAGCGAGCTGCAACAAACACTCAAACTGGACAGTTTTATCTCCATCTCTTCATTCAAAGACTCAATCATGGACACTCTTACTGAGTTGTGGCTGCTTTGCGTGATGTATTGTTGTCTCTACCTTCTTGCCCTGTTGTCTGTGCCCAACAATGTTTGTACCCTGTTTTGTGCTGCTGCCATGCTGTGTTGCTACCATGCTGTGTTGTCATGTGTTGCTGCCATGCTATGTGGTCATCTTAGGTCTCTTTATGTGGTGTTGTGTTGTCTCTCTGGCGAGATGTGTGTTTTGTCCTGTATTTCTATTTCATTTACATTTATTTAATCCCAGCCCCCGTCCCCGCAGGAGGCCTTTTGTCTTTTGGTAGGCCATCATTGTAAATAAGAATTTGTTCTTAACTGTCTTCCCTAGTTAAATAAGTACAAAAAGGTACAAAAATAAAAGACAATAAAGAATAAATAAAAACAATAAAAAATGTGTGGGAAAGTGAACAGAGAGAAACACCTCTATACTCACTGCAAAATCAATCAATCAAATGTATCGATAAAGCCCTCTTTACATCAGCAGATGTCACAAACCCAGAATAAAACCCCAAACAGCAAGCAACACAGATGTAGAAGCACAGTGGCTAGGAAAAACTCCCTAGACAGGAAGGAACCTAGTTTCCACTACCTTCCCATTTCCAATCCCCAGCGAGTGGATTCGGCGTTGGAAACAAATGATAGAAACAAATGGTTGGAAACAAAAGTTTAATGGATGAGGGTGCCAGTCAGATTACAGTTTGTGTCATGGCTTTGGTACTATTTTCACAAGTATGAGGTACATTTTCAAAACATCAATTCTAACACAGTCAGTCTTTCATTTTATTTTGTTTGTGGACATCTTTCATCATCACACAAACATTCATCCAAAATACAAGTTTACTGTGAAATATAATAAGTAGATTGGTTTAATCACAAAAACCAAACATAATGATATCTTCTAGATTGGTTTAATCACAAAAACCAAACATAATGATATCTTCTAGATTGGTTTAATCACAAAAAACAAAACATAATGATATCTTCTAGATTGGTTTAATCACAAAAAACAAACATAATGATATCTTCTAGATTGAGTTAGTCCAATAGAAAAAATTGTAAACTACAGTACTGCAAATTACAGTACATTACACTGTTTTCACATTAGGCAATACAGTTGTACTACCCATTAAAATTGACTGAACATAACATTTCCCTCATTTCTATTCCATGTGTCGTCAAATTAGAGAAACATAATGTTTAGCAAGCACTATCAAACCTGTCTTGAGCCATAGTTTCTCATCAGTATCGCAGTAAATGTCCTCATTGTTCATGCATGAATCCAAGCCTGAGATAGGTCTGGATTGAAATCATTGCATGCCTCCTCCATGGTCTGAAGGAGGGTGGCACACTCCTGAGGATGGCATCGTACATCTTCCACCTGTATTGTAATTGTATATTGTATATAAGAGCATGGTACCAGCAACACCAGAGTTGTGGGGGTTCGATTCCCACTGGGGGCACATACCAAAATGTGTGCACTGTAAAAGTGTCTGCTATGTAAATAACATATATTACGATATTACAGTACTGTACTGGCCAATAACATTTTAGTAAAGCAGTATGAACCCTCCCCCCATTAAAAAGACCTCAGCAACTTCATTTTGGATATTTGTTTAATGCATAAGTTATGAATTTCGTTCTTGTTTTGGACGTTCTGGATGATTTGCGTGTTGTTATTGATATTGCATTACTGCACGGTAGGATCTAGAAACACTAGCATTTCACTGCACCTGCTGGAACATCTGCTAATCTGTGGTCAGACTTGCTTAAACTTGCACAATGCTGAATTGAATGTCATTGAGAAAATAGAATACAGTCATAATGTAATTTGTTCCGCAAACATCCTTTCTGAATTTAAAAGTAATTCAAGAAGTAATCATCTAGCTCTTCAAAATAATCTGATTTATAAAATATATTTTTGCTGGTAACGTAACTGAATACAGGGAAAACCCCCGGAGGGTGACAGAGCGAGACATGTTGGCCCTCTGTGTTAGTAGAGGTCCAATGCAGCCGATTTTATCTCAATATCAAATCATTTCTGAGTAACAATTAAGTACCTTACTGTGATTGCTTTCAATGAAATTGGTCAAAACAAAACAAAAATAGCTTATTAACAAAGAACAATTTCTCACTCAAGAATTTTGCTAGGACTGTCTGGGAGTGGTCTGAGTGGCGAGGAGAAAAATGGAAAACTAGCTGTTATTGGCAGAGGTTTGGAACTCTCTCTCGTTGGTCTATTTACAAAGTGATGTCACGAGGCATGCTAAAACTCCCCCCACCAAAACAGGCTGAAATTTCAGGACGGTCTTTTCAAACAGCTCTTATACTAGAAGGGCATTATCATAATTTTCACAATATTATTCCAACCTCATTGTTTGGAAATACATATAAAAGACAGGAAATCAAGTTTTTGACTGCACTGGGTCTTTAATCTCCAATGAATTATTAACATTTGTGATAGATTGACTGTCCCTCTGGTATCTACCAGACAGATATGACAGGAGAGGCTTGAGGAAGCATGTTCAATGAAGAGGAGAGTAACCCTGCAACAATGACGGTCCCGCCCTCTGAGCTGCAATGCTGTGATATCCACCACCACCTCTCCGTTTTCAAATCCATCAAACCCCCAACTAGCTGTCACTCCCTGTTCACTGGGGTTACCCTATTCTATTCCCCGCTCTGCTCGCCTCTCTCTTTCCCTCCTCTCGCTCTGTCTCTCCACTCTCTCTCTTTCTGTGTCCCACCCTCCCTTTCTCCAGAGAAGTGCTCAATACAGAAGCCAGGAAACAAGAGGGGGGGGGGGACAATAACAACGCGACACACAACAAGAATTGGCCGATTTTTATAAATTTAATATATCAATATATAGAGATATTTATCAACAGCTTGATTTCATAGAAACGTGAGTGAGACCATTTTGGCATACAGTACAGATATTTCATGTAAGTACAGAAGTTGCTAAGTTTGAACTCCCTCTCCCCATCCTACGGACACAAAACACCAAAACAGAAACAACCAAGTAAAATATACAGGAGCACAAACAAGGCACCAATAAATTAAATGATGACCCCTCATTTAAAACACAAAACAACTAAACCTATTGAACAGAATTAAATACAGGATAAACAACCTAATTTCTACAATGCTTTACTGTTAAAAAGCAAAACAAAATTAAAAACAGACAGGAAAAAAAGAATAAAAACACTTTGGCTGATAATTAATGTTTGTTACAATCAAGTAGTAAAGAAATCCAGTGCTCGTGTACAAATAAATTCATATATGGTCTACACTCCTGTTTTTACCCGGAGTCTTATGTACATCTATTTTTACAGATACCTTTAAAACATTATCAAAAGTTTTGCTTTATGAAAACGTATTTACAAGTTCATGATTCAAAACCATTGGACTGTACCGATCGGTAACCCCTCCTATGTACGTACCCCTTTACACAGTGCAGAATGCTTCTTGAAAAGTTTGTGCAACAAACAGCGTACAAAATGTCTCCGATATGGCTGTGGAATGAAGGTTTGACATTACCTTATGAACCCCCCTCTCCCTCTCTTCACTCCCCAAACACACCTCAAACCCCCGCCACTACAACCCCACCCCTCCACACCCATTTTACAATGACATTGACAGGTATGAAAAGGGAGTCTGAACTAAACATTATCCTTCAAGTAATAAACATCCAGTAAAGCTAGAACAGAACTGAAGAGACATGACAATGTCTTATTCACACAGAAACACACAGAGAAGAACCAACCAGCAGCAGGAGAGTCACTGGGTTATTAACTACAACAACAGAATCACGTAGGGTTCCAGAATCACTGGTGTCAGTTCTCTGGGTTTTAGTATCGGTAGGTTCTCAGAGGTGTGTTCCATTGTTCTGTAGAGGTTCCTCTCCTCTTTTCCTCCCTTGTTTTTCTACTTGATCTACTTTCCTTCAGTTCTTCCAGTGTGTTTAGTCTACCCTTCCAGAACGATAGTGAAAACAAAATGGAAATGGCTGAGAAGAGGTGAGAGTTGGTAGTGTGAGTGACAACTAGATAGAGGGGAGGTGATGTGCGTTGGTGTTAGTCACAATGGAGTCTGATGATGGAGCAGCATGGGTCTGGTATCACTGATTGAGGAACCACCATTAGAAGTGCATAGAGAAAATGATGTGAGAGAAGAGGAGAGGATGGTCAAAAGCTCTAGGAAAAAAAATCTACTGAGGTTTGTTGACCAGAAAGGACCTAGGAGGCTGTACCAGAGCCGTAAAAAACCACGGGACCTTTAACAATTCAGTAATAACAACCAACTGTTACCAGTGGCTGAAGGATCTGTGTGCTTCAATGCCATAAGAGTAGTGAGAGATATTGAAGACTTGTTTCCACGTTGACTTGATCATCTAAAGGCAATCCGGACAAACTTCATGGTTGCCTAGGATACTGACCACTCGGGTTAAAGTCACTTAAACACCTATAGATATACCTATAGATAGACTTACAGCCATACCTATAGATAGATCTATAGCCATACCTATAGATATACCTATATATAGACCTATAGATAGACCTAAAGCCAGACCTATAGCCAGACCTATAGATATACCTACAGATAGACCTATAGCCAGACCTATAGATAGACCTATAGCCAGACCTATAGATAGACCTATAGCCATACCTATAGATATACCTATATATAGACCTATAGCCAGACCTATAGATATACCTACAGATAGACCTATAGCCAGACCTATAGATAGACCTATAGCCATACCTATAGATATACCTATATATAGACCTATAGCCAGACCTATAGATAGATCCATAGATAGACCCATAGCCATACCTATAGATAGACCTACAGCCAGACCTATATATAGACCTATAGCCATACCTATAGATAGATCCATAGATAGACCCATAGCCATACCTATAGATAGACCTACAGCCAGACCTACAGATATACCTATAGCCATACCTATAGATAGACCTACAGCCATACCTATAGATAGACCTACAGCCAGACCTATAGATATACCTATAGCCATACCTATAGATAGACCTACAGCCATACCTATAGATAGACCTACAGCCAGACCTATAGATAGACCTACAGCCAGACCTATATATAGACCTATAGCCATACCTATAGATAGATCCATAGATAGACCTATAGATATACCCATAGCCATACCTATAGATATACCCATAGCCATACCTATAGATATACCCATAGCCATACCTATAGATATACCTATAGCCATACCTATAGATAGACCTATAAAAATATAAAAAGGAGCTCTAGAATGCTATATACTGTAGAATGCTCTCAGTACAATGATTAGAGTATAGCACTGACTTACAGTTCATCAAAGCAGAAATATCCAAATTACTTCACACGGAAAAACCAAGACACACACACAGACACATACACTATGTTCCAAGGCACCAGTTAAGCGCCAGGCAGTGCACAAATCCACAGAGATCTACAGGTATCTGTCAAAATAAAGGAAACACCAACATAATGGATTTTAATAAGGTGTTGAGCCACTACGAGCCACCAGAACAGCTTTAATGTTGGTGTTTTGTTGACGGAGGTTGAAAACGCTGTGGTCAATTGGGTTGAGATCTGGTGACTGACACACACACACACACACACACACACACACACACACACACACACACACACACACACACACTAATCTCCCTAAACTCCTTTGAGACCCCTCTTTTGAAGTCACTGAGATCTCTTCTTCTAGCCATGGTACCCAATATAATGGGTAACTGGCCATTTTTATACATGTCCCTAAGCATGATGGGATGTTAATTGCTCAATTAACTTAAGAACCACACCTCTGTGGAAGCACCTATATTCTTTGTATCCCTTATTTACGTGTTTCCTTTATTTTGGCAGTTACCATATACAGTGGCTTGCGAAAGTATTCACCCCCATGACATTTTTCCTTTTTTGTTGTCTTACAACCTGGAATTAAAATAGATTTTTGCAGGGTTTGTATTATTTGATTTACACAACATGCCTACCACTTTGAAGATGCAAAAATATGTTTTATTGTGAAACAAACAGGAAATACTTGAGCGTGCATAACTATTCACCTCCCCAAAGTCAAAACTTTAATGCAGCAATTACAGCTGCAAGTCTCTTGGGGTATGTATCTATAAGCTTGGCACATCTAGCCACTGGGATTTTTGCCCATTCTTCAAGGTAAAACTGCTCCAGCTCCTTCAAGTTGGATGGATCCAGCTGGTGTACAGCAATCTTTAAGTCAAACCACAGATTCTCAATTTGATTGAGGTCTGGGCTTTGACTAGGCCATTCCAAGACATTTAAATGTTTCCCCTTAAACCACTTGAGTGTTGCTTTAACAGTATGCTTAGTGACATTGTCCTGCTGGAAGGTGAACCTCCGTCCCAGTCTCAAATCTCTGGAAGACTGAAACAGGTTTCCTTCAAGAATTTCCCTGTATTTAGCACCATCCATCATTCCTTCAATTCCCAGTCCCTGCCGATGGTGTTCTCGGGGTGATGAGAGGTGTTGGGTTTGTGCCAGACATAGCATTTTCCTTGATGGCCAAAAAGCTACATTTTAGTCTCATCACCTTCTTCCATATGTTTGGGGAGTCTCCCACATGCGTGTTTGCTTCTTTTTGTCTTTAGGCAATGGCTTTTTTTCTGGCTACTCTTCCCTAAAGCCCAGCTCTGTGGAGTGTACGGTGTCATGACGTGGCCCTCTTTGGCTATAGCGAGCACCATCCCCCCTCTCTCTCACCACCTCTCCCTTCCCCCTACACCCAGGCTCTGTTATCACAGGTCACAAATTCCTAGAGGAGTCTCTCTCCTCATGGCCAGGCAGTATAGAGAGAAGGTTTCACAGGAGAACAAAGGAACCTCTTCTCCATCATAGAACCTAAGAACTGAACAATGTCCATGTTTTGGAGAATGTGTTCACGGTCGCGGGAGAATCCAGCTTCGACCGGTCCATTTTGTTTAATGTTTGTGAAACTCATGAGAGACAATACAGCAACATTACCATAACTCTGTTTATACAAGAGTCTCAGTTGTGGGGCTTGCATCTAATTGTTGTATAAAATGAATGAGTAAAGATGAAACTATTTGTGAAATTGTGTAATGTGATTTTAAACTGTTTAATGAAGGAAACTCCAATTCCCTTTGTAGTTTAACTAAGTCATAGGCCCGACCCATGAGCACAGACATTGATTCGGCGTCATGGGACAGCCCTTTCTTACGGTTCTGGATATAACCCCCACCTTGGGAATTTCCCTTCCTACTAAGCTTACCTCGATTACCGAGAGGGCTAAGGTTTGAGTTGAGACCAGAAAACCTGAGTATAAGCTAAGGTTGTAATGGTTGTTGAAACTCTGAGACTATCGATTCCGACAGAATAAGAGCAAATCTTTGATACTAATTACTAGTCTGCAGCTAGAAATTATGTACCAATGAGACGCGAGGACCGACAACCGCCGAAACATCTATTCATTAGAATACTTCTGAATGTTACTCTAAAGTATCCATTCTAACCAAAGACTCCAGGGACGCAGAGAGATGGGCGGATGAACTTCCAACAGAAAGAAGGACGATTCCAACAGAGATCACAACGACACACTGAGCGTAAATATATATATTGATTGCAGTTGTTCCCGAATGAGTGAACGCTCATGTGCAAAGGATTAGCATTTCAATTGTTATAATTATCAGTCCTTCTCAGTCCTTTTGTCTACCAAGCCGCCATGCCGGTTTAGCCCACTAGGGCACATCCCCTATCATTTCCTTGTAACCATATCTACTTTGTTTGTGTGTGCATTTCTGTGATTATTTAGTTAGTTAATAAATAAATGATTGAGACAATTGATGTATGGATGATTCATAGTGAAGACTGGGTTCATGCAGATAACCAATAATTTACGATGTTTGGAATGAGACTAACGTGAGGTAAAGAATAATTCATTAATTAGAAGACTAATTGATCAGATATTAAAATATCTGGAAGTTAAATTAGGAAAATTATAACTTTGTAATCTGAATACTTTCCTTGGTGCCCCGACTTCCTAGTTAATTACATTTACATGATTAGTTTAGTCACATAATAATAATTACAGAGAATTGATTTGATAAAATAACGGTCCTCATTTTAATGATGGCAAAGACAAGACAACGGCTTAAAGTGGTCCTATGGACAGATACTCCAATCTCCTCTGTGGAGTTTTGCAGTTCCTTCAGGGTTATCTTTGGTCTCTTTGTTGCCTCTCTGTTTAAAGCCCTCCTTGCCTGGTCTGTGAGTTTTCGAGGGCGGCCCTCTCTTGGCAGGTTTGTTGTGGTGCCATATTATTTCCTTTTTTAATAATAGATTTAATGTTGCTCCGTGGGATGTTCAAAGTTTTTGATATTTTTTTATAACCCAACCCTGATCTGTACTTCTCCACAACTTTGTCCCTGACCTGTTTGGAGAGCTCCTTGGTCTTCATGGTGCCACTTGCTTGGTGGTGTTGCAGACTCTGGGGTCTTTCAGAACAGGTGTATATATACTGTGATCATGTGACAGATCATGTGTCACTTAGATTGCACACAGGTGGACTTTATTTGACTAATGATGTGACTTGTGAAGGTAATTGGTTGCACCAGGTCTTATTTAGGGGCTTCATAGCGAAGGGGGTGAATACATGTACACACACCACTTTTGTGTTAAATTTTTTATTTTATTTTTTTAACATGTAATTTTTTTTATTTTCCCTTCAACAATTTGGACTATTTTGTGTATGTCCATTACAGGAAATCCCCCCAAAAATCCATTTAAATTACAGGTTGTAATGCAACAAAATATTAAAAACATCAAGGGGGATGAATACTTTGGCAAGGCACTTTATAGGCACTGTATCACCTGATTTGCCTGAGAGCAAAACCATTGATTAGATCGGCATGTCCATGAATATACAGATCAGCTAACCTCTGGCTGCTGTTAACTGATACCCATAAACAAGCACATCCTGGAAGACCCTCCCTTCAGCGTCTTTCCCCTTCTTTATTGCCTCCCCCTCTCTCTCTGTCTGCCTACCCCTCTCTCTGTCTGCCTACCCCTCTCTCCTCTCTCTCTCTGCCTCCCTCTCTCTCTCATCCTCCTGTCATCACCTGGAAGCAAGCATTTCCATTGAAGGAAGGAGAGCCATGATGTATAGCTATCATAAATCAGCCAATCAACCACTGAGCGAGCTGCCTCGAGCACCACAAATACAGCCTGCCTGCCAAATTGTGTATGTAAGTGTGTTTCTCTGTGTGTGTGTGTGTGTCTCTGTGTGTGTGTTTCTGTGTGTGTTTCTCTCTGTGAGTGTGTTTCTGTGTGTGTATTTCTGTGTCTCTGTGTGTGTGTTTCTCTGTGTGTGTGTGTGTGTACTGTATGTCTGTGTCTCTGAGTGTGTATGTCTGTGTCTCTGTATTTCTGCGTGTGTATGACTGTCTCTGTGTGTGTGTGTGTTTCTGTGTGTGAATGCCTGTGTGTGTGTGTGTGTGTGTGTGTGTGTGTGTGTATGTATGTGTGTGTGTGTGTCTGTGTCTCTGTGTGTGTGTTTCTGTGTGTGTATGTCTGTGTGTGTGTATGTCTGTGTCTCTGTGTGTGTGTTTCTGTGTGTGTACGTCTGTGTCTCTGTGTGTGTGTTTCTGTGTGTGTATGTCTGTGTGTGTCTGTGTCTCTGTGTGTGTGTTTCTGTGTGTGTATGTCTGTGTGTGTCTGTGTCTCTGTGTGTGTGTTTCTGTGTGTGTATGTCTGTGTGTGTGTATGTCTGTGTCTCTGTGTGTGTATGTCTGTGTCTCTGTGTGAATGCATGCACTAGCATGTGTCCCACTTCCTTCCCAAAAGCCTCTGTGTTTCCTACAGAAATAAGATGGAGTAGTTGAAGTCAACACCTTCAGTTAGCAGGTTCTCATATGAATCCTTGACAGTGTACTGACTACCAGCAGGAAGACAGCTAAACAGCTCTAGTGAAGTCTTGCTTACAGAAAGAGCTTAGACAGCCATGTCTCTCAATTGGGCCTTCATATCCAGTTCTATAGAAGAAAATAGTCAAGTTTGTTTGTTCAGTAGCAGAGCATAAATGTACACACTCAAAACTATCCACTGTACCTATTCGCTTATTATGAACCTATGACAGAATCACAATAAATTGTTTCCTTCAGTACCATAACTGTGCTGGTGCAGAGGTCCCCTCCCTGATGATATCACCTGTTGCTAGGCAGGTTTGAATGGCATGGAAGACAGAATGCTATTGCATGGATGATAGTCCACAAACAATCCAGCGTACCACACCCAGACTGATTCTGTAAATCCAACAATGGATGTCTTCTCTAGTAAAATATATCTTTCTTCCGCTTATAGTAGTCCAGCCACTCCTTATTACACTGAGAACTGTAATATACTGAAATATATCCTCAGTATGGAAGACGTGAGTATGGGAACTAACCAGACAGGAAATGGTAGTGGAAGCTAGTGGATACCCTGACTGATATACAACTGTATTCAACTCAGAAACTGTGATTCTGGCCGGCAATCTAACACAAATCCAGTGCTCAGTTCTGTTTCTTCATTGGGTTGTCATTTTCCTTCCATTTAAATCAGTAGTGGGACCCTCTTCTACAGAGTCCATAAAACGTCTTCCAAAGTTAGAGAGAAAACATCTCTGCTCATACAGAGACCAACAGCAGGGAATGTGTATCACCAAATCTTCCTAGTTTAAAAAACGTCCTCCGACCCCCATCCCACCCTGTCCCTTCCCCCTGGTCATTATCTAGTAACTTTTGTGTACCTCTGGGTGCCAGCAGAGCAGATTACCCATAATCCTCCCTCACCCGAGTTCTGCCCTGCTGCTTTTTCCTGTGGCGCTGCCCTCTGGCATCCCCCCCCCCCCCCCCACACACACACACACAAAATACCCCCCAATATCCCCATCCCTACACTCATTCCACTTGGCTCTAGCCATGCGTAGCCTATCCTCAGTGGCACAGGCCTGGCCCAATCATATTTTCACCAGCAAACACAAACAATAAATAAAGTCAAAACAAAATAATAATTAAATACAGCTGGCCATTCCCCTGTTGCTGGCACAGTACAGTAGTCCAATCAGGGAGAACCAGCCTCTATTTACATGTGCACTGATGGGCAATGAGGTTAGTCATCAGTAAGACATACAGTAGCATTCAGCACTACATCTAACTACAGGAACTACCTAACTAACGAGGGGCTAAGAGAAGAGCAGAGGACAGCGCAGTAGTAACTAGTCGTAAAGTAGTAGGACATTACAGTTAGGTGTAAGAGAGAGAGAGGATGTGTTTTAGAGACACGAGTTGGGGGGTACACGTATAAGTAAAATATACCCCTCCCCCATCCTTGGGGGGTTCAGTTACTGTATGAGCAGGTTCTCTCTCTCTCTGTGCCCCCCTCCTCTGCAGTGTGGTCACCCCGGGATATGGAGGGACGGGGCGGAGACACAGCGTGCCCCTCAGGGGAATCTGTCATCCTCCAGACTGAGCGCCACGCGCTGCAGAGAGCAGATAAAACAACGTTACCACAGTATTTGTCTGTGTGTCTGTGTGTCTGTGTGTCTGTGTGCCTGTGAAGGAGAGCTGAAAGGGAGACTGAGACAGAGAGGACCAGAAACATAAAGAGGGAGAGAACTAAAAGTGAGAGAAAGAGAGCAACATAGAGACAGGGCAAAAGAGAGAAGCTCTCCTTAATGCAGATCCCACTCCTCCTCTCATCCCTCTATCCTCAGCACACTGATTTGGCAGTGATGTGGGGAGAGCTGCAAGGGCTTACAGAGATCCACCTCAGGACATTCTGATGTCTCTATCTAACTGAAACACCATAAAGAGAGGAGAGGAGGAGAGAGGAGGGAGGGGAGAAGAGAGGAGAAAACAGGAAAGGAGAAGAGGAGATAGGAGAGGAGAAGCGAGGAGAGGAGAGAGGAGAAGAGGGAAAGCCCAGGTGGAAGCTTGTTTCCTCCCCCACTACCCATTCTTAAGAGGAGGTGGTATTCAACATGACCTCTCAGCACAGCACTGTAGCATACCAGGTGTGTGTGTGTATAAACTATCATGTAGCCAGAGTCCCACCCCTCTCTCCCTCTGTTTCTACCACGCTACGACAGCAATGCGTGTCACCATGCAAACTGATCCAAGCGCTAACCCCTCCCACCGCTGTCTTGTTCATGTTTACCAGCAGATCTCTGTTTAAGATACCTTACAAGTACACTGCTAGAAAAACTAAACGCTCATGGAGAGAAATATATCATTAAAAACAAGAATAATCAGGAATAAATGAATATGATTAAAGATTGTCCCGTCATCTAAGGTGCTGTTTCTGTTCTGGTTACTGTTCCCCTTTTGCCTAATTTACACTCCAAAGGGGAATGAGCAGGTTTGACGCTCCCTTCACTAATTCTTCATAGAGGAGAGAGTAAAGCTACAACCGAGGACGCTGTGCCTCCCTAACGCACAACGACAACACAGTGACACACACTGTCAAAACACAGAATGTGGAGCTGGATAGAGACCCAATAGACTATATGATGAATGAAGGAGAAGATAATGTGGTGGTGGGCTGGTGATGAAGGGCTCAACATCTGTGTTTGACCAAGGAAGTTTTTGGAATGATTTTGTGACTTAAGTGTGTGTGTGTGTGTGTGTGTGTGTGTGTGTGAGGATGTAAGCCTGTCCCTGTCTTGGAGACTCTCCTACCCCCACACACTCCAACCCTCTCTCTATCTCCAAGTCCCACCCAATCTCAATCTCATTTGCCGGTGGGATGCATGGGAGCCCCCGAGTACCAATGGGAGTTGCTGTCTGTGATCCCGCCCCCCAGGGGCAGGGCTAGGAATGGCTGGTGAGCGCTGCCACTCACAGCGGGGTAGACGTGGCCGATAGACTCTCCAGTACGACCGATGTGAATCTCGTCATCGTCGTCCTCCGTGGTCTTACGGTAGACAGGGTTGTCGAAGTTCATACTCTTGGTGTTCTTCCGGCGCCAGTTACACCAGATCAGGTATCCGGCGGTGCAGAGCAGGCCGATGATCACTGTGGCAAGGATAGGAACTGCATGTGTGAAACACAGCGACACACACAGCGACACACACACACACGCACACACGGCGGCAGCGTTAACACAGCTAGGGGAGACAGAGCGGTGCTTTAGCATACAAACACATCCTAGTATCACCACACATAGCAAACGGCAATGAACACACACACACACACACACACACACACACACACACACACACACTCTTTAAAACACACACACACACAAATATACCCATGTAAATGCACACAGAAGCAAGCACACCCAATCCCAAGCCCACACACACATAGCCACACACACTCATGCATGGCACATGTACAACCAAACCACACACACGCGCTCGCATATTGTAGCCTACACACAAGTTCAAAACATGCTGGGTATAGTGGTATTCCAGGAAAAGGAAATGGGGGCTGGGGAGGAGGGTATATGTCTGGCTTCTCCGCTCAGCTTTGGCTGGCGTTCCCAGTCCTAATTTCCCCCATCAGACGTGGAGTGGCGGTATTCCCATGGAAGACCCCGACTAATTGGTCTATTATGGGGGGGCACTGGAGACTCTTCTATGATTAAGGGCCTGAACCCCCAGAAATCCCTTTGTTCTTATGTAAACACTCAATTAAGATGTTCTCAATCAGACTTTCCTCTCCAAATAGCTTGGATCTGAAGATCTCCAGCAATATCGAGGGAGAATTAACCATGGAAATAATCATTGAGAGATACACTGCATGGCCAAAAGTATGTGGACACCCCTTCAAATTAGGGGATTTGGCTATTTCAGCCACACTCATTGCGGACAGGTGTATAAAATTGAGCACACGGCCATGCAATCTCTATAGACAAACATTGTCAGTAGAATGGCCTTACTGAAGAGCTCAGTGGCTTTCAACAAGTCAGTTTGTCAAATTTCTGTCCTGGTCAACTGTAAGTGCTGTTATTGTGAAGTGGAAACACCTAGGAGCAACAACGGCTCAGCCGCGAAGTGGTAGGCAGCACAAGAACAGAACAGCCAAGCAGCCACACACAAGCCTAAGATCACCAATGCCAAGCGTTGGCTAGACTGGTGTAAAGCTCTTTGCCACTGGAGCAGTGGAAATGCATTCTCTGGAGTGATGAATCACGCTTCACCATCTGGCAGTCCGACGGACGAAACTGGTTTTGGCGGATGCCAACTGTAAAGTTTGGTGGAGGAGGTTCAGGATAGACCCCTTAGTTCCAGTGAAGGGAAATCTTAATGCTACAGCATACAATGACATTCTAGACGATTCTGTGCTTCCAACTTTGTGCCAACAATTTGGAGAAGGCCCTTTCCTGTTTCAGCATGCACATAGTGAGGTGGATATGGAAATGGTTTGTCAAGATCGGTGTGGAAGAAATTGACTGGCCTGCGTAGAGCCCTGACCTCAACCCCATCGAACACCTGTGGGATGAATTGGAACGCCGACTGCGAGCCAGGCCTAATCACCCAACCTGCCCGACCTGAGTAATGATCTTGTAGCTGAATGGAAACAAGTTCCCGCAGCAATGTTCCAACATCTATAGAAAGCCTTCCCAGAAGAGTGGAGGCTGTTATAGCAGTGAAGGGGGGACCAACTCCATATTAATGCCCATGATTTTTGAATGTGTCCACATACTTTTGTCCATTTAGTGTATGAAAGGGGGAATGATGGAGAGAGGAGTGGGGGAGAATATTACCTATCAAATGAACCATTGAGAGATATGAAAGCGGGAATGGAGGGTGGGAAGGAAGGAGGGGGTGGATGGGAGAAATAGTAGGATGTATTCAATGGGCCGGGGTTAGGGATATCTCATTTTAAAGACTCAATTATTGACAGAATGTATGCTAGAGCAAGGTAATTTACACATTATGCCAATTGCCAGTCAATTCAGACATTATTATAGAGCTGTATCAGTGTTCGCGATCTTAAGGTCAACAGTGCCTTGCAAAAGTATTCGGCCCCCTTGAACTTTGCGACCTTTTGCCACATTTCAGGCTTCAAACATAAAGATATAAAACTGTATTTTTTTGTGAAGAATCAACAACAAGTGGGACACAATCATGAAGTGGAACGACATTTATTGGATATTTCAAACTTTTTTAACAAATCAAAAACTGAAAAATTGGGCGTGCAAAATTATTCAGCCCCTTTACTTTCAGTGCAGCAAACTCTCTCCAGAAGTTCAGTGAGGATCTCTGAATGATCCAATGTTGACCTAAATGACTAATGATGATAAATACAATCCACCTGTGTGTAATCAAGTCTCCGTATAAATGCACCTGCACTGTGATAGTCTCAGAGGTCCGTTAAAAGCGCAGAGAGCATCATGAAGAACAAGGAACACACCAGGCAGGTCCGAGATACTGTTGTGAAGAAGTTTAAAGCCGGATTTGGATACAAAAAGATTTCCCAAGCTTTAAACATCCCAAGGAGCACTGTGTAAGCGATAATATTGAAATGGAAGGAGTATCAGACCACTGCAAATCTACCAAGACCTGGCCGTCCCTCTAAACTTTCAGCTCATACAAGGAGAAGACTGATCAGAGATGCAGCCAAGAGGCCCATTATCACTCTGGATGAACTGCAGAGATCTACAGCTGAGGTGGGAGACTCTGTCCATAGGACAACAATCAGTCGTATATTGCACATATCTGGCCTTTATGGAAGAGTGGCAAGAAGAAAGCCATTTCTTAAAGATATCCATAAAAAGTGTCGTTTAAAGTTTGCCACAAGCCACCTGGGAGACACACCAAACATGTGGAAGAAGGTGCTCTGGTCAGATGAAACCAAAATTGAACTTTTTGGCAACAATGCAAGACGTTATGTTTGGCATAAAAGCAACACAGCTCATCACCCTGAACACACCATACCCACTGTCAAACATGGTGGTGGCAGCTTCATGGTTTGGGCCTGCTTTTCTTCAGCAGGGACAGGGAAGATGGTTAAAATTGATGGGAAGATGGATGGAGCCAAATACAGGACCATTCTGGAAGAAAACCTGATGGAGTCTGCAAAAGACCTGAGACTGGGACGGAGATTTGTCTTCCAACAAGACAATGATCCAAAACATAAAGCAAAATCTACAATGGAATGGTGTTAGAATGGCCAAGTCAAAGTCCAGACCTGAATCCAATCGAGAATCTGTGGAAAGAACTGAAAACTGCTGTTCACAAATGCTCTCCATCCAACCTCACTGAGCTCGAGCTGTTTTGCAAGGAGGAATGGGAAAAAATGTCAGTCTCTCGATGTGCAAAACTGATAGAGACATACCCCAAGCGACTTACAGCTGTAATCGCAGCAAAAGGTGGCGCTACAAAGTATTAACTTAAGGGGGCTGAATAATTTTGCACGCCCAATTTTTCAGTTTTTGATTTGTTAAAAAAGTTTGAAATATCCAATAAATGTCGTTCCACTTCATGATTGTGTCCCACTTGTTGTTGATTCTTCACAAAAAAATACAGTTTTATATCTTTATGTTTGAAGCCTGAAATGTGGCAAAAGGTCGCAAAGTTCAAGGGGGCCGAATACTTTCGCAAGGCACTGTATATCCTGTAATATGTGATAACATGAGTAGTATGCAAATCTGACTTAAGGGGGGTTTAATCCCTGATGTTATTTTGATGAGCTCTTGATCTAAATTTACAGTAATGTTTTTACAACTGACAGGCCTATGTGTTCACATGGGCTGTTATGATATGCTGGAGCAACACCTGAATGTGAATTTCCAGAATCTCCCATAAGTGTTAAATTGGGTTGAGATCTGGTGACTGAGACACACACACACACACTAGAGGTAGACCGATTAATCGTAATGACCGATTAATTATGGCCGATTTCAAGTTTTCATAACAATTGGAAATCAGTGTTTTTGGACATCGATTTGGCCGATTTTATTGTTATTATATATATATTTTTTTTTTACACCTTTATTTAATCTTTATTTAACTAGGCAAGTCAGTTAAGAACACATTCTTATTCACAATGACGGCCTAGGAATGGTGGGTTAACTGCCTCGTTCAGGGGCAGAACGACAGATTTTTACCTTGTCAGCTCTGGGGATTCAATCTTGCAACCTTAAAGTTAACTAGTTCAACGCTCTAACCACCTGATTACATTGCATTCCATGAGGAGACTGCCTGTTACGCGAATGCAGTAAGCCAAGGTAAGTTGCTAGCTAGCATTAAACTTATCTTATAAAAAGCAATCAATCAATCAATCAATCATAATCACTAGTTAACTATACATGTTTGATGATATTACTAGTTTATCTAGTGTGTCCTGCGTTGCATATAATCGATGCGGTGCGTATCGTTGCTCCAATGTGTACCTAACCATAAATATCAATGCCTTTCTTAAAATCAATACACAGAAGTATATATTTTTAAACCTGCATATTTAGCTAAAAGAAATCCAGGTTTGCAGGCAATATTAACCAGGTGAAATTGTGTCACTTCTCTTGCGTTCATTGCACGCAGAGTCAGGGTATATGCAACAGTTTGGGCCGCCTGGCTCGTTGCGAACTAATTTGCCAGAATTTTACGTAATTATGACATAACATTGAAGGTTGTACAATGTAACGGCATAATTTAGACTTATGGATGCCACCCGTTAGATAAAATACGGAACGGTTCCGTATTTCACTGAAAGAATAAATGTCATGTTCTCGAGATGATAGTTTCCGGATTCGGCCATATTAATGACCTCAGCCTCGTATTTCTGTGTGTTATCATGTTATAAGAGCAGTCTGACTGAGCGATGGTAGGCACCAGCAGGCTCGTAAGCATTCATTCAAACAGCACTTTTGTGCGTTTGCCAGCAGCTGTTTATGACTTCAAGCCTATCAACTCCCGAGATTAGGCTGGTGTAACCGATGTGAAATGGCTAGCTAGTTAGCGGGGTGCGCGCTAATATGGTTTCAAACATCCCTCGCTTTGAGACTTAGAGTGGTTGTTCCCCTTGCTCTGCATGGGTAACGCTGCTTCGAGGGTGGCTGTTGTCCTTGTGTTCCTGGTTTGAGCCCAGGGAAGAGCGAGGAGAGGGACGGAAGCTATACTGTTACACTGGCAATACTAAAGTGCCTATAAGAACATCCAATTGTCAAAGGTTAATGAAATACAAATGGTATAGAGAGAAATAGTCCTATAATCCCTATAATAACTACAACCTAAAACTTCTTACCTGGGAATATTGATGACTCATGTTAAAAGGAACCACCAGCTTTCATATGTTCTCATGTTCTGAGCAAGGAACTGAAACGTTAGCTTTCTTACATGGCACTTATTTCACTTTTACTTCCTTCTCCAACACTTTGTTTTTGCATTATTTAAACCAAATTGAACATGTTGCATTATTTATTTGAAGCTAAATAGATTTTATTGATGTATTATATTAAGTTAAAATAAGTGTTCATTCAGTATTGTTGTAATTGTCATTATTACAAAAAAAAATACAAAAAAATGGCAGATTAAATTAGAATTATGTTCCTCCCACCTTAATCTCCATTCCTCAACCCCATAGAGGAATTATGTTCCTCCCACCTTAATCTCCATTCCTCACCCCATAGAGGAATTATGTTCCTCCCACCTTAATCTCCATTCCTCACCCCATAGAGGAATTATGTTCCTCCCACCTTAATCTCCATTCCTCACCCCATAGAGGAATTATGTTCCTCCCACCTTAATCTCCATTCCTCAACCCCATAGAGGAATTATGTTCCTCCCACCTTAATCTCCATTCCTCAACCCCATAGAGGAATTATGTTCCTCCCACCTTAATCTCCATTCCTCAACCCCATAGAGGAATTATGTTCCTCCCACCTTAATCTCCATTCCTCACCCCATAGAGGAATTATGTTCCTCCCACCTTAATCTCCATTCCTCAACCCCATAGAGGAATTATGTTCCTCCCACCTTAATCTCCATTCCTCAACCCCATAGAGGAATTATGTTCCTCCCACCTTAATCTCCATTCCTCACCCCATAGAGGAATTATGTTCCTCCCACCTTAATCTCCATTCCTCAACCCCATAGAGGAATTATGTTCCTCCCACCTTAATCTCCATTCCTCAACCCCATAGAGGAATTATGTTCCTCCCACCTTACTCTCCATTCCTCAACCCCATAGAGGAATTATGTTCCTCCCACCTTACTCTCCATTCCTCAACCCCATAGAGGAATTATGTTCCTCCCACCTTAATCTCCATTCCTCAACCCCATAGAGGAATTATGTTCCTCCCACCTTAATCTCCATTCCTCAACCCCATAGAGGAATTATGTTCCTCCCACCTTACTCTCCATTCCTCACCCCATAGAGGAATTATGTTCCTCCCACCTTACTCTCCATTCCTCAACCCCATAGAGGAATTATGTTCCTCCCACCTTAATCTCCATTCCTTAACGCCATAGAGGAATTATGTTCCTCCCACCTTACTCTCCATTCCTCAACCCCATAGAGGAATTATGTTCCTCCCACCTTACTCTCCATTCCTCACCCCATAGAGGAATTATGTTCCTCCCACCTTAATCTCCATTCCTCACCCCATAGAGGATTTATGTTCCTCCCACCTTACTCTCCATTCCTCAACGCCATAGAGGAATTATGTTCCTCCCACCTTAATCTCCATTCCTTAACGCCATAGAGGAATTATGTTCCTCCCACCTTACTCTCCATTCCTCAACCCCATAGAGGAATTATGTTCCTCCCACCTTAATCTCCATTCCTCACCCCATAGAGGAATTATGTTCCTCCCACCTTACTCTCCATTCCTCACCCCATAGAGGAATTATGTTCCTCCCACCTTACTCTCCATTCCTCACCCCATAGAGGAATTATGTTCCTCCCACCTTACTCTCCATTCCTCACCCCATAGAGGAATTATGTTCCTCCCACCTTACTCTCCATTCCTCACCCCATAGAGGAATTATGTTCCTCCCACCTTACTCTCCATTCCTCACCCCATAGAGGAATTATGTTCCTCCCACCTTACTCTCCATTCCTCACCCCATAGAGGAATTATGTTCCTCCCACCTTACTCTCCATTCCTCACCCCATAGAGGAATTATGTTCCTCCCACCTTAATCTCCATTCCTCAACGCCATAGAGGAATTATGTTCCTCCCACCTTAATCTCCATTCCTTAACGCCATAGAGGAATTATGTTCCTCCCACCTTACTCTCCATTCCTCAACGCCATAGAGGAATTATGTTCCTCCCACCTTACTCTCCATTCCTCAACGCCATAGAGGAATTATGTTCCTCCCACCTTAATCTCCATTCCTTAACGCCATAGAGGAATTATGTTCCTCCCACCTTAATCTCCATTCCTCAACACCATAGAGGAATTATGTTCCTCCCACCTTACTCTCCATTCCTCAACGCCATAGAGGAATTATGTTCCTCCCACCTTAATCTCCATTCCTTAACGCCATAGAGGAATTATGTTCCTCCCACCTTACTCTCCATTCCTCAACGCCATAGAGGAATTATGTTCCTCCCACCTTAATCTCCATTCCTTAACGCCATAGAGGAATTATGTTCCTCCCACCTTAATCTCCATTCCTCACCCCATAGAGGAATTATGTTCCTCCCACCTTACTCTCCATTCCTCACCCCATAGAGGAATTATGTTCCTCCCACCTTACTCTCCATTCCTCAACGCCATAGAGGAATTATGTTCCTCCCACCTTACTCTCCATTCCTCACCCCATAGAGGAATTATGTTCCTCCCACCTTAATCTCCATTCCTTAACGCCATAGAGGAATTATGTTCCTCCCACCTTACTCTCCATTCCTCAACGCCATAGAGGAATTATGTTCCTCCCACCTTAATCTCCATTCCTCAACGCCATAGAGGAATTATGTTCCTCCCACCTTACTCTCCATTCCTCAACGCCATAGAGGAATTATGTTCCTCCCACCTTAATCTCCATTCCTTAACGCCATAGAGGAATTATGTTCCTCCCACCTTACTCTCCATTCCTCACCCCATAGAGGAATTATGTTCCTCCCACCTTACTCTCCATTCCTCACCCCATAGAGGAATTATGTTCCTCCCACCTTACTCTCCATTCCTCACCCCATAGAGGAATTATGTTCCTCCCACCTTACTCTCCATTCCTCACCCCATAGAGGAATTATGTTCCTCCCACCTTACTCTCCATTCCTCACCCCATAGAGGAATTATGTTCCTCCCACCTTACTCTCCATTCCTCACCCCATAGAGGAATTATGTTCCTCCCACCTTACTCTCCATTCCTCAACCCCATAGAGGAATTATGTTCCTCCCACCTTACTCTCCATTCCTCACCCCATAGAGGAATTATGTTCCTCCCACCTTACTCTCCATTCCTCACCCCATAGAGGAATTATGTTCCTCCCACCTTAATCTCCATTCCTCACCCCATAGAGGAATTATGTTCCTCCCACCTTACTCTCCATTCCTCACCCCATAGAGGAATTATGTTCCTCCCACCTTACTCTCCATTCCTCACCCCATAGAGGAATTATGTTCCTCCCACCTTACTCTCCATTCCTCACCCCATAGAGGAATTATGTTCCTCCCACCTTAATCTCCATTCCTCAACGCCATAGAGAAATTATGTTCCTCCCACCTTACTATCCATTCCTCACCCCATAGAGGAATTATGTTCCTCCCACCTTAATCTCCATTCCTCAACGCCATAGAGGAATTATGTTCCTCCCACCTTACTCTCCATTCCTCACCCCATAGAGGAATTATGTTCCTCCCACCTTAATCTCCATTCCTCAACCCCATAGAGGAATTATGTTCCTCCCACCTTAATCTCCATTCCTCAACGCCATAGAGGAATTATGTTCCTCCCACCTTAATCTCCATTCCTCAACCCCATAGAGGATTTATGTTCCTCCCACCTTAATCTCCATTCCTCAACGCATAGAGGAATTATGTTCCTCCCACCTTACTCTCCATTCCTCAACCCCATAGAGGAATTATGTTCCTCCCACCTTAATCTCCATTCCTCACCCCATAGAGGAATTATGTTCCTCCCACCTTACTCTCCATTCCTCAACCCCATAGAGGAATTATGTTCCTCCCACCTTACTCTCCATTCCTCACCCCATAGAGGAATTATGTTCCTCCCACCTTACTCTCCATTCCTTAACCCCATAGAGGAATTATGTTCCTCCCACCTTAATCTCCATTCCTCAACCCCATAGAGGAATTATGTTCCTCCCACCTTAATCTCCATTCCTCAACGCCATAGAGGAATTATGTTCCTCCCACCTTAATCTCCATTCCTCAACCCCATAGAGGAATTATGTTCCTCCCACCTTAATCTCCATTCCTCAACGCCATAGAGGAATTATGTTCCTCCCACCTTAATCTCCATTCCTCAACCCCATAGAGGAATTATGTTCCTCCCACCTTAATCTCCATTCCTCAACCCCATAGAGGAATTATGTTCCTCCCACCTTAATCTCCATTCCTCAACGCCATAGAGGAATTATGTTCCTCCCACCTTAATCTCCATTCCTCAACCCCATAGAGGAATTATGTTCCTCCCACCTTAATCTCCATTCCTCAACGCCATAGAGGAATTATGTTCCTCCCACCTTAATCTCCATTCCTTAACGCCATAGAGGAATTATGTTCCTCCCACCTTACTCTCCATTCCTCAACGCCATAGAGGAATTATGTTCCTCCCACCTTAATCTCCATTCCTTAACGCCATAGAGGAATTATGTTCCTCCCACCTTACTCTCCATTCCTCAACGCCATAGAGGAATTATGTTCCTCCCACCTTACTCTCCATTCCTCAACGCCATAGAGGAATTATGTTCCTCCCACCTTAATCTCCATTCCTTAACGCCATAGAGGAATTATGTTCCTCCCACCTTAATCTCCATTCCTCAACGCCATAGAGGAATTATGTTCCTCCCACCTTACTCTCCATTCCTCAACGCCATAGAGGAATTATGTTCCTCCCACCTTAATCTCCATTCCTTAACGCCATAGAGGAATTATGTTCCTCCCACCTTACTCTCCATTCCTCAACCCCATAGAGGAATTATGTTCCTCCCACCTTAATCTCCATTCCTCACCCCATAGAGGAATTATGTTCCTCCCACCTTAATCTCCATTCCTCACCCCATAGAGGAATTATGTTCCTCCCACCTTAATCTCCATTCCTTAACGCCATAGAGGAATTATGTTCCTCCCACCTTACTCTCCATTCCTCAACCCCATAGAGGAATTATGTTCCTCCCACCTTAATCTCCATTCCTCAACCCCATAGAGGAATTATGTTCCTCCCACCTTAATCTCCATTCCTCACCCCATAGAGGAATTATGTTCCTCCCACCTTACTCTCCATTCCTCAACCCCATAGAGGAATTATGTTCCTCCCACCTTAATCTCCATTCCTCAACCCCATAGAGGAATTATGTTCCTCCCACCTTACTCTCCATTCCTCACCCCATAGAGGAATTATGTTCCTCCCACCTTAATCTCCATTCCTCACCCCATAGAGGAATTATGTTCCTCCCACCTTACTCTCCATTCCTCACCCCATAGAGGAATTATGTTCCTCCCACCTTAATCTCCATTCCTCACCCCATAGAGGAATTATGTTCCTCCCACCTTAATCTCCATTCCTCAACCCCATAGAGGAATTATGTTCCTCCCACCTTAATCTCCATTCCTCAACGCCATAGAGGAATTATGTTCCTCCCACCTTAATCTCCATTCCTCAACGCCATAGAGGAATTATGTTCCTCCCACCTTAATCTCCATTCCTCAACGCCATAGAGGAATTATGTTCCTCCCACCTTAATCTCCATTCCTCAACGCCATAGAGGAATTATGTTCCTCCCACCTTAATCTCCATTCCTCAACGCCATAGAGGAATTATGTTCCTCCCACCTTAATCTCCATTCCTTAACGCCATAGAGGAATTATGTTCCTCCCACCTTACTCTCCATTCCTCAACGCCATAGAGGAATTATGGTCCTCCCACCTTACTCTCCATTCCTCAACGCCATAGAGGAATTATGTTCCTCCCACCTTAATCTCCATTCCTTAACGCCATAGAGGAATTATGTTCCTCCCACCTTACTCTCCATTCCTCAACCCCATAGAGGAATTATGTTCCTCCCACCTTACTCTCCATTCCTCACCCCATAGAGGAATTATGTTCCTCCCACCTTAATCTCCATTCCTCACCCCATAGAGGAATTATGTTCCTCCCATCTTACTCTCTATTCCTCACCCCATAGAGGAATTATTTTCCTCATGGAGGTGGAAGGTTTATGACCACCATCCACATGATCAAATGTCCCTCCAGAACGCAATGAATGCTAGATGACTGGACATATCTGCAGAAGATTTCCCTGGGTGGACCAGGCATGCCAAAATATTATTTCCTAGGTGTATTGCCCAAGATGACATAAGATGTGATGTGGATGAGAACCTGTGGCAAAATGCAGAAGACCAAGTTGACTACCATTGCTACTGTATCTGTATCGGTAGATGGTGTATAAACAAATGAATGTATTTTGGAATCAATCAATGCCATTCAATGCCATAAAACATATTGGAGCATATTGCATCATGTCTGATTCATTCCTGTAACATATACTGCAGTGAATTCTAAACCGTAGAGAGGTGTCATTCTTGTTCTGTAAAGACATTTTACAGAAGAAAACATTGTGTAATGCTACCTGTTGTTAGTGTTTTTTAGGTCATTGTTTTATGAGTTACAACGTGTGCTTGTTGGGTGACAACCTTTGCTAGTGTTATGGAAGAATGAGTTGATTTGAGACAAGTATGAAGTGTTTTCGTAGTTTTAGTGCATTTTGGATGTGAAATTAACTGCTGTGCCAAGCTGAAAGTTGGTTAAGAAAACTGTGTGAAAAGTTTTGAAAAAGTGACCTAAATATTGAGAAATGGGTCCTAGCGATTGTAAAAAACTGTAATTGCTTAATGAAGTCAGGAACCACATCTGTGTGGAAGCACCTGCTTTTAAAATACTTTGGGTCCCTCATTTACTCAAATGTTTCCTTTATTTTGGCAGTTATTTGTACATTCCTGTCACACATTACACACATACACAAAAAACACACTTTCAAACTCACATCTTCCAGACCAGGCAACATCATGTGCAGGGGAGACCAAGACAGAAGCAGAGACAGACAGAGAAGCGGGAAGAAGCAGACAGGCATTATATGATACAGTAGACTGGTACTCACCTATAGGAATCACTATACCCAAAACCACCACTGTTATGTTGTTACCCAGGAGGTAGTGGTCATTCCCAGCTGAGAGAGAGAGAGACAACGATATGGGGAGGAAAAGAGAAAGAGAGAGGGGGAGAGGGAAAGAGAGAGAGAGACAGCGAGAGGGGGAGGAAAAGAGAAAGAGAGAGGGGGGAGGGAAAGAGAGAGAGAGAGACAGCGAGAGGGGGAGGAAAAGAGAAAGAGAGAGGGGGGGAGGGAGAGAGAGAGACAGCGAGAGGGGGAGGAAAAGAGAAAGAGAGAGGGGGGGAGGGAGAGAGAGAGACAGCGAGAGGGGGAGGAAAGGAGAAAGAGAGAGGGGGAGGGAGAGAGAGCGAGAGGGGGAGGAAAAGAGAAAGAGAGAGGGGAGAAAGAGACAGCGAGGGGGGAGGAAAAGACAAATAGAGAGGGGGTGGGAAAGAGAGAGAGACAGTGAGAGGGGAGGAAAAGAGAAAGAGAGAGGTGGGAGGGAGAGAGAGAGAGAGAGACAGTGAAAGGGGGAGGAAAAGAGAAAGAGAGAGGGGGGAGGGAGAGAGAGAGCGAGAGGGGGAGGAAAGGAGAAAGAGAGAGGGGGGGAGGGAGAGAGAGAGAGCGAGCAGAATGACAAAAAGAAGAATAAAGAGAAAGACAAAGTGTTAAGAAGAAAGTGATACACGGTTAAAGGCCCACTGCAGTGCAAAACGTCATTTTCCTGTGTTGTGTATATATATTTCCACAAAATTGTGAAATTGTGAAAACAATGATAATACTGTTTCAGTGTAAGAGCTGTTTTGGTGGGATGGAGTTTTGGCCTGCCTGGCAACAACACCAGGCGATATAAGTTAATAGAACAATAACAAAGAGAGTTTCAAACCCAATAGCAGCTTGTCTTCAGGTTACAATCCCTCCCATTAAGCTCGTCCAATTAGGCCACTCACTCAAACTACTCCCAGACAGTCCTATCAAAATTCTTGCTTGAGAAATTGCTCTTTGCTAAGAAGCTATTTTAGTAAATGTTTTATCATTACTTATTTAACTGCCATTCTCTCTGCTAGAGGCCATGCCTCCTTCTTCCTGCCATTCTCTCTACTAGAGTCCGTGCCCCCCTTCCTCCTGCCATTCTCTCTGCTAGAGGCCGTGCCCTCCTTCCTCCTGCCATTCTCTCTGCTAGAGGCCGTACCCTCCTTCCTCCTGCCATTCTCTCTGCTAGAGGCCGTACCCTCCTTCGTCCTGCCATTCTCTCTGCTAGAGGCCATGCCTCCTTCTTCCTGCCATTCTCTCTGCTAGAGGCCGTACCCTCCTTCCTCCTGCCATTCTCTCTGCTAGAGGCCGTACCCTCCTTCCTCCTGCCATTCTCTCTGCTAGAGGCAATGCCTCCTTCTTCCTGCCATTTTCTCTGCTAGAGGCCGTACCCTCCTTCCTCCTGCCATTCTCTCTGCTAGAGGCCATGTCTCCTTCCTCCTGCCATTCTCTCTGCTAGAGGCCGTACCCTCCTTCCTCCTGCCATTCTCTCTGCTAGAGGCCGTGCCCTCCTTCCTCCTGCCATTCTCTCTACTAGAGGCCATGCCTCCTTCCTCCTGCCATTCTCTCTGCTAGAGGCCGTACCCTCCTTCCTCCTGCCATTCTCTCTGCTGGAGGCCATACCCTCCTTCCTCCTGCCATTCTCTCTGCTGGAGGCCATGCCTCCTTCCTCCTGCCATTCTCTCTACTAGAGGCCGTGCCCTCCTTCCTCCTGCCATTCTCTCTGCTAGAGACCGTGCCCTCCTTCCTCCTGCCATTCTGTCTGCTAGAGTCCGTGCCCTCCTTCGTCCTGCCATTTTCTCTGCTAGAGGCCGTGCCCTCTTTCCATTCTCTCTACTAGAGGCAGTGCCCTCCTTCCTCCTTCCATTCTCTCTGCTAGAGGCCGTGTCCTCCTTCCTCCTGCCATTCTCTCTGCTGGAGGCTGTGCCCTCCTTCCTCCTGCCATTCTCTCTGCTGGAGGCCGTGCCCTCCTTTCTCCTGCCATTCTCTCTGATAGAGGCCGTGACATTCCTCCTGCCATTCTCTCTGCTGGAGGCCGTGCCCTCCTTCCTCCTGCCATTCTCTCTGCTGGAGGCTGTGCCCTCCTTCCTCCTGCCATTCTCTCTGCTGGAGGCCGTGCCCTCCTTCCTCCTGCCATTCTCTCTGCTGGAGGCCGTGCCCTCCCTCTACCTCCATTATTCCCTCCATCTCTCCTGTGTCTTGTCTAATGGTTCCTTGTTCCGCTGTCTCATCTCCCCCTTCCTCCCCCATCACCCATTCACCTCCAACCCAGGTTTATGTTGTGCTCAGCCTTTCCCCAGGATAAATCCAGCCTCATCTCCCCATTAGGGTTGTTGGGCCAGTAGCAACACTGTAATTATCCCGATATAATGGAACCTAGCCTTGGAAATAAACAGAGCATATCACAATAGTAGCATTCTGTTAGCCTCCACAAGATCAGATCATCAATGACCAAAGTCTATCACACACACACACACACACACCCACACACACAGACACACACACTATTATTTTTCACATAATTGTTTCTATGCTTGTTTCCGTATTGTTGGAAAGGGCCCGTCAGTAAGCATTTCACTGTTAGTCTACACCTGTTGTTTACCAAGCATGTGACAAATACAATTTGATTTGATTTGGACACTCAGCTGGTGAGTGAGCCTGATACAGTAGTGTCTTACTCAGCGAAAGTGGATTAACTGTAATGGTCACAAAGCATGACTGACGTCCAATAGGCACTAAGACTCCAAAAGGGGATTAATCAAATCTTATTAAACATGTGAAAGAACTGGCCCAGAGGCCCTGGAGGTAGGAACTGTGGAACGAGGAGAACTGAAAGGGCTGAAGAGGGAGTGCATTTCATTATGGGGTACTATTATAAGGGAGGGGTTTTACTGTTGTGCACAGAACATTCACTTGATCCATTCTGATTGTCTCTGAACCTCAACCTGCATGTTTAGTTTCTCTGTGTGTGTGTGTGTGTGTGTGTGTGTGTGTGTGTGAGAGCTATCCCACTATCCACTGTTTGCTTTCATCTTTAAGTTGCAGTGCCTGCTCTTTTTCCGCTCTGCCGTGCAAAGTGTAATGCAACACGTGTAACAGCTGATGTTGGAAAACCCACCGATGTGCATTGTTCCCCATCTCGGAATAACAGCCGGTGGGTTCCGGATACCGGAACAGGGCTCTTGCCGTGTCCGACCCCCCCCCCCCCCCCCCCCCCAACTGTTTGTTGTGTAATAGCAGGATGTTTTATCCTTTATTCTCTGTTTACTACTTTCTAACCCTCTTCCTTTCATCCTTAGTCTATCTCTCTCTCTCCTCTCCTATCCCTTGTTTTCCCCTGCTCTATGTTCCACTGTGCCATGCTCCACCACGCTCATCATTTAACCCAGTGTGGTTCTGTTGCTCATCTTTAATGGACAAACCCTGCCATGCTCGCTGTGCTTCTCATAAATAACTACACACACTCATCAATATTAAAACTTCTCAGATACGTTCATTACACACTCTGGCTCTATGGGCTATATGGGAGAGTACTGGGTGCTTTACCATCACCTGGGCTATATGGGAGAGTACTGGGTGCTTTACCATCACCTGGGCTATATGGGAGAGTACTGGGTGCTTTACCATCACCTGGGCTACATGGGAGAGTACTGGGTGCTTTACCATCACCTGGGCTATATGGGAGAGTACTGGGTGCTTTACCATCACCTGGGCTATATGGGAGAGTACTGGGTGGTTTATCATCACCTGGGCTATATGGGAGAGTACTGGGTGCTTTACCATCACCTGGGCTATATGGGAGAGTACTGGGTGCTTTACCATCACCTGGGCTATATGGGAGAGTACTGGGTGCTTTACCATCACCTGGGCTATATGGGAGAGTACTGGGTGCTTTACCATCACCTGGGCTACATGGGAGAGTACTGGGTGCTTTACCATCACCTGGGCTATATGGGAGAGTACTGGGTGCTTTACCATCACCTGGGCTATATGGGAGAGTACTGGGTGCTTTACCATCACCTGGGCTATATGGGAGAGTACTGGGTGCTTTACCATCACCTGGGCTACATGGGAGAGTACTGGGTGCTTTACCATCACCTGGGCTATATGGGAGAGTACTGGGTGGTTTATCATCACCTGGGCTATATGGGAGAGTACTGGGTGCTTTACCATCACCTGGGCTATATGGGAGAGTACTGGGTGCTTTACCATCACCTGGGCTATATGGGAGAGTACTGGGTGCTTTACCATCACCTGGGCTATATGGGAGAGTACTGGGTGCTTTACCATCACCTGGGCTACATGGGAGAGTACTGGGTGCTTTACCATCACCTGGGCTATATGGGAGAGTACTGGGTGGTTTATCATCACCTGGGCTACATGGGAGAGTACTGGGTGCTTTACCATCACCTGGGCTATATGGGAGAGTACTGGGTGCTTTACCATCACCTGGGCTACATGGAATAGTACTGGGTGGTTTATCATCACCTGGGCTATATGGGAGAGTACTGGGTGCTTTACCATCACCTGGGCTACATGGGAGAGTACTGGGTGCTTTACCATCACCTGGGCTATATGGGAGAGTACTGGGTGCTTTACCATCACCTGGGCTATATGGGAGAGTACTGGGTGGTTTATCATCACCTGGGCTATATGGGAGAGTACTGGGTGGTTTATCATCACCTGGGCTATATGGGAGAGTACTGGGTGGTTTACCATCACCTGGGCTACATGGGAGAGTACTGGGTGCTTTACCATCACCTGGGCTGTATGGGAGAGTACTGGGTGCTTTATCATCACCTGGGCTATATGGGAGAGTACTGGGTGCTTTACCATCACCTGGGCTACATGGGAGAGTACTGGGTGCTTTACCATCACCTGGGCTATATGGGAGAGTACTAGGTGGTTTACCATCACCTGGGCTACATGGGAGAGTACTGGGTGCTTTACCATCACCTGGGCTATATGGGAGAGTAATGGGTGCTTTACCATCACCTGGGCTATATGGGAGAGTACTGGGTGCTTTACCATCACCTGGGCTATATGGGAGAGTACTGGGTGCTTTACCATCACCTGGGCTATATGGGAGAGTACTGGGTGCTTTACCATCACCTGGGCTACATGGGAGAGTACTGGGTGCTTTACCATCACCTGGGCTATATGGGAGAGTACTGGGTGGTTTATCATCACCTGGGCTACATGGGAGAGTACTGGGTGCTTTACCATCACCTGGGCTATATGGGAGAGTACTGGGTGCTTTACCATCACCTGGGCTACATGGAATAGTACTGGGTGGTTTATCATCACCTGGGCTATATGGGAGAGTACTGGGTGCTTTACCATCACCTGGGCTACATGGGAGAGTACTGGGTGCTTTACCATCACCTGGGCTATATGGGAGAGTACTGGGTGCTTTACCATCACCTGGGCTATATGGGAGAGTACTGGGTGGTTTATCATCACCTGGGCTATATGGGAGAGTACTGGGTGGTTTATCATCACCTGGGCTATATGGGAGAGTGGTTTACCATCACCTGGGCTACATGGGAGAGTACTGGGTGGTTTACCATCACCTGGGCTACATGGGAGAGTACTGGGTGCTTTATCATCACCTGGGCTACATGGGAGAGTACTGGGTGCTTTACCATAGTGGTGGAAAACAACAACACTGTCTGTTTGCTATATATATATATATATATATATACAAACTCACACTGTCTGTCATTACACACTCACACTGTCTGTCATTACACACTCACACTGTCTGTCATTACACACTCACACTGTCTGTCATTACACACTGTCTGTTATTACACACTCACACTGTCTGTCATTACACACTCACACTGTCTGTCATTACACAATCACACTGTGTCACGCAGGACTAGGTGTGTGTGCAGGAATCAGACGCAGAGAGAGAGAGTAACGGAGTAAAGTGCTTTACTATAGCACACCAAACTGATAAGCCCAATACAATACAGGGTGCAGGACACTATACCAGACAACCCAAAACCACAGGGTGTCCTGTATAGAAAATAAAATACACCACGACCTAATATGTACACAAAAGACAATCCTGCACAAAACAAGGGCGGGTCAAACTACTACATATAGGGAAGCTAATTAAACCAAAATAAACACAGGTGAAACTAATAAGACAAAACCAACAGACAAACGAAAAAGGGATCGGTAGCGGCTAGTAGGACGGTGACGACGACCGCTGAGCACCGTCCGAACAGGCAGGGGAGCCAACTTCGGCGGAAGTCGTGACACACTGTCTGTCCTTACACACTATCTGTCATTACACACTCACACTGTCTGTCAGTACACACTGTCTGTCCTTACACACTGTCTGTCATTACACACTCACACTGTCTGTCAGTACACACTCACACTGTTTGTCATTACACACTCACACTGTCTGTCATTACACACTCACACTGTCTGTCATTACACACTGTATGTCATTACACACTCACACTGTCTGTCATTACACACTCACACTGTCTGTCATTACACACTCACACTGTCTGTCATTACACACTCACACTGTCTGTCATTACAAACTTGCACTGTCTGTCATTACACACTGTCTGTCATTACACACTCACACTGTCTATCACTACACACTGTCTGTCATTACACACTCACACTGTCTGTCATTAAACACTGTCTGTCATTACACACTCACACTGTCTGTCATTAAACACTGTCTGTCATTACACACTCACACTGTCTGTCATTACAAACTTGCACTGTCTGTCATTACACACTGTCTGTCATTACACACTCACACTGTCTATCACTACACACTGTCTATCACTACACACTGTCTGTCATTACACACTCACACTGTCTGTCATTAAACACTGTCTGTCATTACACACTCACACTGTCTGTCATTACACACTGTCTGTCATTACACACTCACACTGTCTATCACTACACACTGTCTGTCATTACACACTCACACTGTCTGTCATTAAAAACTGTCTGTCATTACACACTCACACTGCCTGTCATTACACACTCACACTGTCTGTCATTACACACTCACACTGTCTGTCATTACACACTCACACCATCTGTTATTACACACTGTCTGTTATTACACACTCACACTGTCTGTTATTACACACTCACACTGCCTGTCATTACACACTCACACTGTCTGTCATTACACACTCACACTGTCTGTCATTACACACTCACACTGTCTGTCATTACACACTCACACTGTCTGTCATTACACACTCACACTGTCTGTCAGTACACACTGTCTGTCATTACACACTCACACTGTCTGTCATTACACACTTACACTGTCAGTCATTACACACTCGCACTGTCTGTCATTACACACTCACACTGTCTGTCATTACACACTAACACTGTCTGTCATTACAAACTTGCACTGTCTGTCATTACCCACTGTCTGTCATTACACACTCACACTGTCTATCACTACACACTGTCTGTCATTACACACTCACACTTGTCTGTCATTACACACTCACACTGTCTGTCATTACACACTGTCTGTTATTACACACTCACACTGCCTGTCATTACACACTCACACTGCCTGTCATTTCACACTCACACTGTCTGTCATTACACACCGTCTGTCATTACAAACTTGCACTGTCTGTCATTACACACTGTCTGTCATTACACACTCACACTGTCTGTCAGTACACACTGTCTGTCATTACACACTCACACCATCTGTTATTACACACTGTCTGTTATTACACACTCACACTGTCTGTTATTACACACTCACACTGCCTGTCATTACACACTCACACTGTCTGTCATTACACACTCACACTGTCTGTCATTACACACTCACACTGTCTGTCAGTACACACTGTCTGTCATTACACACTCACACTGTCTGTCATTACACACTTACACTGTCTGTCATTACACACTCGCACTGTCTGTCATTACACACTCACACTGTCTGTCATTACACACTCACACTGTCTGTCATTACACACTGTCTGTCATTACAAACTTGCACTGTCTGTCATTACACACTGTCTGTCATTACACACTCACACTGTCTATCACTACACACTGTCTGTCATTACACACTCACACTGTCTGTCATTACACACTCACACTGTCTGTCATTACACACTCGCACTGTCTGTCATTGCAAACTCACACTGTCTGTCATTACACACTCACACTGTCTGTCAGTACACACTGTCTGTCATTACACACTCACACTGTCTGTCATTACACACTCACACTGTCTGTCATTACACACTCACACTGTCTGTCATTAAACACTCGCACTGTCTGTCATTGCAAACTCACACTGTCTGTCATTACACACTCACACTGTCTGTCATTACAAACTCACACTGTCTGTGATTACACACTCACACTGTCTGTCACTACACACTGTCTGTCATTACACCCTCACATTGTCTGTCACTACACACTGTCTGTCATTACAACCTCACACTGTCTGTCATTACAACCTCACACTGTCTGTCATTACAACCTCACACTGTCTGTCATTACAACCTCACACGGTCTGTCATTACAACCTCACACGGTCTGTCATTACAACCTCACACTGTCTGTCATTACAACCTCACACTGTCTGTCACAGGTAGAGAGGGGGGAGTGGGAAGGATGAATATTTAATGGGAGAGTGTGTACCTCAGCACTAAGGCACATTGTACAAGACACATTTTGATACACACAGTTTGAAAGCCACTTACAGCGGTGGGAGAGGTTAGCGTTCTCTCTCTGGATGTTGTTGGGCAGTAGAGGGGGTGTGGAAGTGGAGCGGGGGCCAGAGGTGGAGGGAGGGGTCCTCCACGAAGCTGTTGTCCTGGGGGGAGTAGGAGGGGAGGACGTCGAAGGAACTGCGGTCGACCGTGTGGCTGTGGTTGGTTCTGTAGTTGTGGAGGTGGTTTTAGTAGCACCTGTGGTTGGATTGGTAGTTGTGGTTGCTGGGGTGGTGGTTGTGGTAGGAGTTGCAGTGGTAGTGCTGGTAGCTGTGGTCGGAGCTGATGTGGTTGTCTTGGGTTTGACTGCAAGGAGAGAAGAGATCAAACAGAGATACTAGAGTTATCAGGCTGGCAGATCAACTGACAGCACAGACAAGTCTTTCCTTGTAAACAGACAGCGAGCGCTCCATAGTTTACATGGACAGACATCAACAGAAGTGGGTCTGAACTACTCAAAACTGCCTTCTCTGCACTTAAAGTCAGAACATGCTTGTAGAGCACAGACAGAGGGAATACATCCGTTTGAAGTTATTCAGTTTCAATTTATTCTGAGTGAGTGAGAGTGTGTACACCCTCCCCTTTCTGGTACAGAGGATCTGCAGTGCAGGCAGGCTGCCTGGTGGCCTGTGTTCATCCCTCATCCCTCTCTCTTTCTCTTTCTGGGGACAGCACTGTGACAATCCACCTGTGTACCTCCAGACACAGAGTCTCCAGAGGGAGGAGAGGACAAGAATGGAACAGCCATACAATAGACATAGAGTGTTCCCAAGGGAGGACAGGACAGGAATGGAACAGCCAGAGAGATAATGGAGGTCATTATAGGGCTCAGATTGACAGTGAGCAAGGGCTAATTGTGAATGAGATTAATTGGCAAGTGGAACATTGAAATGGATCTGTTATCGTGTGGGAGAGGAGTCAAATGGGAAAGAGAGTATCACGTTTTAACAGTTTACCTACGGCACAGTGGGGAAGGGAAAGGGTGTAACACGTTTTAAACAGTTTACCTACGGCACAGTGGGGAAGGGAAAGAGTGTAACACGTTTTAAACAGTTTACATACGGCACAGTGGGGAAGGGAAAGAGTGTAACACGTTTTAAACAGTTTACATACGGCACAGTGGGGAAGGGAAAGGGTGTAACACGTTTTAAACAGTTTACCTACGGCACAGTGGGGAAGGGAAAGGGTGTAACACGTTTTAAACAGTTTACTTACGGCACAGTGGGGAAGGGAAAGGGTGTAACCCGTTTTAAACAGTTTACCTACGGAACAGTGGGGAAGGGAAAGAGTGTAACACGTTTTAAACAGTTTATCTATGGCACAGTGGGGAAGGGAAAGGGTGTAACACGTTTTAAACAGTTTACCTACGGCACAGTGGGGAAGGGAAAGGGTGTAACACGTTTTAAACAGTTTACCTACGGCACAGTGGGGAAGGGAAAGAGTGTAACACGTTTTAAACAGTTTACATACGGCACAGTGGGGAAGGGAAAGAGTGTAACACGTTTTAAACAGTTTACAGTTTACAGTGGGGAAGGGAAAGAGTGTAACACGTTTTAAACAGTTTACCTACGGCACAGTGGGGAAGGGAAAGAGTGTAACACGTTTTAAACAGTTTACCTATGGCACAGTGGGGAAGGGAAAGAGTGTAACACGTTTTAAACAGTTTACCTACGGCACAGTGGGGAAGGGAAAGAGTGTAACACGTTTTAAAAAGTTTACAGTTTACAGTGGGGAAGGGAAAGAGTGTAACACGTTTTAAACAGTTTACAGTTTACAGTGGGGAAGGGAAAGAGTGTAACACGTTTTAAACAGTTTACCTACGGCACAGTGGGGAAGGGAAAGAGTGTAACACGTTTTAAACAGTTTACCTACGGCACAGTGGGGAAGGGAAAGAGTGTAACATGTTTTAAACAGTTTACAGTTTACAGTGGGGAAGGGAAAGAGTGTAACACGTTTTAAACAGTTTACCTACGGCACAGTGGGGAAGGGAAAGAGTGTAACACGTTTTAAACAGTTTACCTACGGCACAGTGGGGAAGGGAAAGAGTGTAACACGTTTTAAACAGTTTACTTACGGCACAGTGGGGAAGGGAAAGAGTGTAACAAGTTTTAAACAGTTTACATACGGCACAGTGGGGAAGGGAAAGAGTGTAACACGTTTTAAACAGTTTACCTATGGCACAGTGGGGAAGGGAAAGGGTGTAACACGTTTTAAACAGTTTACCTATGGCACATCGTCTCATGCCTGGTCCCAGCTCCATTCCGTCCGGGC
>NC_048569.1:87715618-87718118 GCF_013265735.2 Oncorhynchus mykiss
TATACAAAAACATCCCACAAAAAGACTTAAACCAGAACCAATTAGAAATTAAAGAAAAATTGAACATCCTGGAATCAGTCATTAAAAACAACCAAAATCCATTAGATTACCCAATAACCCAACAAGAACTAAATGAAAAGCTAAAATCTATTAAATCAAAAAAGGCTTGTGGTGTAGACAACATCAGAAATGAAATGCTGAAAAACAGCACACCTGAGTTGCAAAATGCTGTGCTTAAATTGTTCAACATGGTTTTAACTTCTGGCTGCTTCCCTGATGTCTGGAACCAGGGGCTCATCTCCCCTATCCACAAAAGTGGAGACAAATCAGACCCCAATAATTACAGGGGAATTTGCGTCAACAGTAACTTGGGAAAGATTTTCTGTAGCATTTTGAATTCAAGAATTCAAACCTTTCTTCAAGAAAAAAATGTAATAAGTAAATGTCAAATTGGCTTTCTCCCTAACCATCGCACTACTGACCATATATACACCTTACACACACTAATTAATAAACACGTCCACCAAAAAAAAGAGGGCAAAATCTTTGCTTGCTTTATTGACTTTAAAAAAGCATTTGATTCGATTTGGCACGAAGGGCTATTCTACAAAATTCTACAAAGTGGGCTTGGTGGTAAGGTGTATGACTTAATAAAATGTATGTACACAGAAAATAAGTGTGCAATAAAAATCAAAAACCAAAGAACAGAATTTTTTTCACAATGTCGAGGTGTGAGACAAGGCTGCAATTTGAGTCCAAATCTTTTCAACATTTATATCAATGAATTAGCAGACATGTTGGACCAATCTCCAGCCCCAGGACTCACACTATTTGACACAGAGGTGAAATACCTGCTATATGCTGATGACTTGGTACTTCTATCACCAACCAAAGAAGGTCTTCAACAAAACATTAATATTCTGGAGCAATATTGCCATAATTGGGCCCTGGCAGTAAATTTCCAAAAAACTAAAATCATGATTTTCCAAAAAAAACCCAGATGTCAGAAACACAAATGTAAATTCACCCTGAACAACACCTTAATTGAACACACAAAACATTACACCTACCTTGGTCTGACCATATCTGCATCGGGAAACTTTAATATGGCAGTGAAGGCACTCAAAGAAAAAGCCCGCAGAGCAATGTATGCAATAAAAATGAAATTATTCAAAATCAACATCCCAATTAGAATTTGGACTAAAATATTTGACAGTGTAATCCTACCAATAGCACTTTATGGAAGTGAGGTTTGGGGGCCACTCAATAAACTGGATTTTAAAATGTGGGACAAACATCCAATTGAAACCCTACATGCAGAATTCTGTCGGAAAATTCTACAAGTCCAGAGAAATACACCAACTAATGCATGTAGGGCAGAATTGGGCCGTTTTCCAGTAATAATGAAAATACAGAAAAGATCATTAAAATTTTGGCTACATCTAAATTCAAGTCCAAATTCGAGTCTGCAATTTAAAGCACTTCAAGCCCAAGAGCTGAGCCCAGAAACGAGCCCTCTCAGTCAGCTGGTGTTGGACCTCACCAATCAAGCTGACACCAGCACTGCTTCAAAAGAAAGAATTCCAATAAACAAAATCATGAACCAATCAAAGGAATCATACTTACAATACTGGAAAAACGAAACAAAATCCCAAAGCCGACTAAATTGCTATCTGACCCTAAACAGAGAATATGAATTGGCTGATTATCTCTACTCTGTCAGAGATACGAAGCAGAGACAGATCCTTACTAAGTACAGGCTGAGTGACCACCGATTGGCAATAGAAACCGGCAGACATAAAAAGACATGGCTACCCAAAGAGGAGCGTGTATGTGGTCACTGCATGACAGGGGAGGTAGAGACAGAGATGCACTTTCTCCTTTACTGTGATAAATATTCCTCACAAAGAGATTCATTATTCACAGAAATGACTACATATATTCCACATTTTTACAAATTGAACCCAGAGGAAAAACTAAGAATACTCATGGGCGAAGGAGCAATGGCTCCTCTTGCAGCCAAATATGTATTTTCCTGCCATAGCCTGAGGGACACTGAATAATAACATCTGCATAGTAAACAGTAACTTACTTATTATTACTATTATTGTTATTACTATAATTATTAATGTTTACTGTAGACTGTTACCATTTTATTGTTATTATTTTTGTATTTAATTTTGTATTATTATTTACTACCATTTTATATTATTATTTGCTATCATTTATAATTTTGTTACAATGTATATTGTATACATTGTTGCTTTGGCAATATTGACACAATGTTTTTCATGCCAATAAAGCAGCTTGAATTTGAATTTGAATTTGAGTGAGAGCGAGAGACAGAGAGTGAGAGAGAGAGAGACAGAGAGAGAGAGAGAGAGAGAGAGACAGAGAGAGAGAGAGACAGAGAGAGAGAGAGACAGAGAGATACAGAGAGTGAGAGAGAGAGAGAGTGAGAGAGAGAGAGAGAGATACAGAGAGAGTGAGAGAGAGAGAG
>NC_048569.1:87723118-87758826 GCF_013265735.2 Oncorhynchus mykiss
TCAGACCCCAATAATTACAGGGGAATTTGCGTCAACAGTAACTTGGGAAAGATTTTCTGTAGCATTTTGAATTCAAGAATTCAAACCTTTCTTCAAGAAAAAAATGTAATAAGTAAATGTCAAATTGGCTTTCTCCCTAACCATCGCACTACTGACCATATATACACCTTACACACACTAATTAATAAACACGTCCACCAAAAAAAAGAGGGCAAAATCTTTGCTTGCTTTATTGACTTTAAAAAAGCATTTGATTCGATTTGGCACGAAGGGCTATTCTACAAAATTCTACAAAGTGGGCTTGGTGGTAAGGTGTATGACTTAATAAAATTTATGTACACAGAAAATAAGTGTGCAATAAAAATCAAAAACCAAAGAACAGAATTTTTTTCACAATGTCGAGGTGTGAGACAAGGCTGCAATTTGAGTCCAAATCTTTTCAACATTTATATCAATGAATTAGCAGACATGTTGGACCAATCTCCAGCCCCAGGACTCACACTATTTGACACAGAGGTGAAATACCTGCTATATGCTGATGACTTGGTACTTCTATCACCAACCAAAGAAGGTCTTCAACAAAACATTAATATTCTGGAGCAATATTGCCATAATTGGGCCCTGGCAGTAAATTTCCAAAAAACTAAAATCATGATTTTCCAAAAAAAAACCCAGATGTCAGAAACAAAAATGTAAATTCACCCTGAACAACACCTTAATTGAACACACAAAAAATTACACCTACCTTGGTCTGACCATATCTGCATCGGGAAACTTTAATATGGCAGTGAAGGCACTCAAAGAAAAAGCCCGCAGAGCAATGTATGCAATAAAAATGAAATTATTCAAAATCAACATCCCAATTAGAATTTGGACTAAAATATTTGACAGTGTAATCCTACCAATAGCACTTTATGGAAGTGAGGTTTGGGGGCCACTCAATAAACTGGATTTTAAAATGTGGGACAAACATCCAATTGAAACCCTACATGCAGAATTCTGTCGGAAAATTCTACAAGTCCAGAGAAATACACCAACTAATGCATGTAGGGCAGAATTGGGCCGTTTTCCAGTAATAATGAAAATACAGAAAAGATCATTAAAATTTTGGCTACATCTAAATTCAAGTCCAAATTCGAGTCTGCAATTTAAAGCACTTCAAGCCCAAGAGCTGAGCCCAGAAACGAGCCCTCTCAGTCAGCTGGTGTTGGACCTCACCAATCAAGCTGACACCAGCACTGCTTCAAAAGAAAGAATTCCAATAAACAAAATCATGAACCAATCAAAGGAATCATACTTACAATACTGGAAAAACGAAACAAAATCCCAAAGCCGACTAAATTGCTATCTGACCCTAAACAGAGAATATGAATTGGCTGATTATCTCTACTCTGTCAGAGATACGAAGCAGAGACAGATCCTTACCAAGTACAGGCTGAGTGACCACCGATTGGCAATAGAAACCGGCAGACATAAAAAGACATGGCTACCCAAAGAAGAGCGTGTATGTGGTCACTGCATGACAGGGGAGGTAGAGACAGAGATGCACTTTCTCCTTTACTGTGATAAATATTCCTCACAAAGAGATTCATTATTCACAGAAATGACTACATATATTCCACATTTTTACAAATTGAACCCAGAGGAAAAACTAAGAATACTCATGGGCGAAGGAGCAATGGCTCCTCTTGCAGCCAAATATGTATTTTCCTGCCATAGCCTGAGGGACACTGAATAATAACATCTGCATAGTAAACAGTAACTTACTTATTATTACTATTATTGTTATTACTATAATTATTAATGTTTACTGTAGACTGTTACCATTTTATTGTATTTATTTTTGTATTATTATTTACTACCATTTTATATTATTATTTGCTATCATTTACAATTTTGTTACAATGTATATTGTATACATTGTTGCTTTGGCAATATTGACACAATGTTTTTCATGCCAATAAAGCAGCTTGAATTTGAATTTGAATTTGACAGAGATACAGAGAGAGAGACAGAGAGAGACAGAGAGATACAGAGAGAGCGAGAGAGAGACAGAGAGCGAGAGAGACAGAGAGAGAGAGAGTGAGAGAGAGAGAGAGAGAGAGACAGAGAGATACAGAGAGAGAGAGAGAGAGAGAGAGACAGAGATACAGAGAGAGTGAGAGAGAGAGACAGAGAGATACAGAGAGAGTGAGAGAGAGAGAATTGAGAATTGAATTGAATTGAGAGAGAGAGAGAGAGAGAGACAGAGAGATACAGAGAGAGTGAGAGAGAGACAGAGAGAGAGAGAGTGAGAGAGAGAGAGAGACAGAGAGATACAGAGAGAGAGAGAGAGAGAGAGATACAGAGAGAGAGACAGAGAGAGACAGAGAGATACAGAGAGAGCGAGAGAGAGACAGAGAGAGAGAGAGTGAGAGAGAGAGAGAGAGAGAGACAGAGAGATACAGAGAGAGAGAGAGACAGAGATACAGAGAGAGTGAGAGAGAGAGACAGAGAGATACAGAGAGAGTGAGAGAGAGAGAGAGAGAGAGACAGAGAGATACAGAGAGAGTGAGAGAGAGAGACAGAGAGATACAGAGAGAGAGAGACAGAGAGATACAGAGAGAGAGAGAGAGACAGAGAGATACAGAGAGAGTGAGAGAGAGAGAGACAGAGAGATACAGAGAGAGAGAGAGACAGAGAGATACAGAGAGAGAGAGACAGAGAGATACAGAGAGAGAGAGAGAGAGACAGAGAGATACAGAGAGAGTGAGAGAGAGAGAGAGAGAGAGAGAGAGAGAGATGTTGGACCTCACCAACCAAGCTGACACCAGCACTGCTTCAAAAGAAAGAATTCCAATAAACAAAATCATGAACCAATCAAAGGAATCATACTTACAATACTGGAAAAACGAAACAAAATCCCAAAGCCGACTAAATTGCTATCTGACCCTAAACAGAGAATATGAATTGGCTGATTATCTCTACTCTGTCAGAGATACGAAGCAGAGACAGATCCTTACCAAGTACAGGCTGAGTGACCACCGATTGGCAATAGAAACCGGCAGACATAAAAAGACATGGCTACCCAAAGAGGAGCGTGTATGTGGTCACTGCATGACAGGGGAGGTAGAGACAGAGATGCACTTTCTCCTTTACTGTGATAAATATTCCTCACAAAGAGACTCATTATTCACAGAAATGACTACATATATTCCAAATTTTTACAAATTGAACCCAGAGGAAAAACTAAGAATACTCATGGGCGAAGGAGCAATGGCTCCTCTTGCAGCCAAATATGTATTTTCCTGCCATAGCCTGAGGGACACTGAATAATAACATCTGCATAGTAAACAGTAACTTACTTATTATTACTATTATTGTTATTACTATAATTATTAATGTTTACTGTAGACTGTTACCATTTTATTGTTATTACTTTTGTATTTAATTTTGTATTATTATTTACTACCATTTTATATTATTATTTGCTATCATTTATAATTTTGTTACAATGTATATGGTATACATTGTTGCTTTGGCAATATTGACACAATGTTTTTCATGCCAATAAAGCAGCTTGAATTTGAATTTGAATTTGAGAGAGAGAGAGAGAGAGAGACAGAGAGAGAGAGAGAGAGACAGAGATACAGAGCGAGTGAGAGAGAGAGAGAGAGAGAGAGACAGAGAGATAAAGAGAGAGTGAGAGAGAGAGAGAGAGAGACAGAGAGAGAGAGAGAGAGAGACAGAGAGATACAGAGAGAGTGAGAGAGAGAGAGACAGAGAGATACAGAGAGAGAGAGAGAGAGAGATACAGAGAGAGTGAGAGAGAGAGAGACAGAGAGATACAGAGAGAGAGAGAGAGACAGAGAGATACAGAGAGAGAGAGACAGAGAGATACAGAGAGAGTGAGAGAGAGACAGAGATACAGAGAGAGTGAGAGAGAGAGACAGAGAGATACAGAGAGAGCGAGAGAGAGACAGAGAGAGAGAGTGAGAGAGAGAGAGAGACAGAGAGATACAGAGAGAGAGAGAGAGAGAGAGAGAGACAGAGATACAGAGAGAGAGACAGAGAGAGACAGAGAGAGGACAATACAAGCAACAAACCAAAAAGACAGGATTTTGAAAAAGTAACTATTTTTCATAAAATTATACAGTTATCTTAGCTAGCTGAATTGTTAGCTGAATTGTTTACATGTTGCTAAGCAGTTGCTAGGGACTCTCCTGGAAGAAGCTAGCTAGCTTACAAAGAATAACAAAAAAAATATCTAGTTAACAGAAGAAAGGAAGACAAAATAAGGACAAAATAAGGACAGAAGAAAAAGGAAAAGAAAAAAGGACAACAAAGTGAAACAGTCCTCTGAAGAAACAAGAGAGCATTATACAAGAAACAGCACTTCTATTGCAACATTGTAGCCAACATCACCAGCGTTGCTATGGAAATTGTTTACCCACCAGACATCCAAACAGAGAAAGCTAAGAAAAGTTTCAAAGGTTTGTTGATGGGACAGAACCATGAATGCCTGTTTGCAGATCTTACCAGTTACAAAACAAGAGCAAATTTAATTTTTAATACCAATCGAGGGAACATATGGAAAAAGGTTATTTGCAACCATTTCCCTTTCTCAAAAAAGAGGGGCATCAGCCAAGGATGTCAGATCAGCATTTTTGAAGAAGCTGACCAGAGCAACACATATCAAACAGTAAACTTATATAATAATGGAACTGTATTGATACAAGGCAATGATTCAAGCCTCCAGGCTTTTGAGAATAGGTTTGCTACCCTAAAAGAAGACGCTGACATCATCTCAGAAAATGAGGAAAAAGTCAAGGAGGGAGATGGAGAAAAGCAGACCCCAATGGTCTCTGTGACCCAGCAGGAAGCCCTCAACGTCCCTTTACCTACCTCACCTGCAGCAGACAGAGTCAAGGACATGACAATTTCAATAAGAACACCTGCTATGCAACGTTTCCACAACACCCTCTCTCTAGTCGAAGCAGAGGTCATAGAACTCAGAGAGAAGAAGCTTCAAGAGGAGGACACTGTCCAGAAACTCAAAGAAGAGATGAAACAGTTCAGGGAGGAGAGCAGAGCATCCATAGCTAAATTAGAAAGCAGAATGGACAAGCTGAGTCAGACAAATGATGACCTCAGAGACCATCTGAGCACAACTAGAAAGGAGCTCGAACAAAAAGAGAGGTACATTGACACCCTCAACCGGCAGAGAGTCATTGTGTCCTCTGCATCTAGAAAACATGTCCACCAGCTTGGTACAACACAAGCAGAACCTGAGACCAGCATGGCCTCCACTACACAGCCGGATGACACTGCACCAGCCTACCAGTCTGCTCCAGCCCAGGTCAACCTACCAGCCTCTCAGTCTGCTCCAGCCCAGGTCAACCTACCAGCCTCCCAGTCTGCTCCAGCCCAGGTCAGAATACCAGCCTCCCAGTCTGCTCCAGCCCAGGTTAACCTACCAGCCTCCCAGTCTGCTCCAGCCCAGGTCAATCTACCAGCCTCCCAGTCTGCTCCAGCCCAGGTCAGAATACCAGCCTCCCAGTCTGCTCCAGCCCAGGTTAACCTACCAGCCTCCCAGTCTGCTCCAGCCCAGGTCAGAATACCAGCCTCCCAGTCTGCTCCACCCAGACAATCACCCACAACTGCAATTCTAACTGATTCAAATGGGAAGTTCTTAGTCCAGGAAAGATTATTCCCTAGACACCAGGTGTATAAGTTCTGGTGTCCTACAACTGAGAGTGCAATGCAGCTACTCAGTCAGACCAGGATTGACACCCCTGACAACATCATCATCCACACTGGCACAAACGACCTTCATGCCAAAGGTGAAAATGTATCTGGGGCAGTGAGAAGAGTGGCAGAACGGGCACAGGCTATGTTCCCAACAACCAATATAGTTATGTCCACCCTCCTACCAAGAAAAGACTTCCCAGAAAAGTTGATCGACAAAATAAATCAACAGATCACTGTGGACTGTGCCTCACTGCTCAACGTCAGAACGGCTCACCACCCCACTCTGACATGTCAACACTTATATGATAATATACATCTTGATCAGGACAGTATCAGAACCTTTGCCAAGGACCTAAAAGATGCAACACTTGGCAGGGACCCACACACCCATCACCCCAGCAACAAAGGTCCCCCGCCCCACCTTCTGAAACAACAGTACCTCCACCATCCCGAGGAGAAAAGAGCCAGACATGGCTTATTACAGCACAGCTCTACTAGACCAGGCCCAACACAGCACAGCTCTACTAGACCAGGCCCAACACAGCACAGCTCTACTAGACCCGGCCCATCACAACACAGCTCTACTAGACCTGGCCCATCACAACAAAGCTCTACTAGACCTGGCCCATCACAACACAGCTCTACTAGACCTGGCCCATCACAACACAGCTCTACTAGACCTGGCCCATCACAACAAAGCTCTACTAGACCCGGCCCATCACAACACAGCTCTACTAGACCCGGCCCATCACAACACAGCTCTACTAGACCCGGCCCATCACAACGCAGCTCTACTAGACCCGGCCCATCACAACACAGCTCTACTAGACCTGTCCCATCACAACACAGCTCTACTAGACCCAGCCCATCACAACACAGCTCTGACCACTACTCCAGGGTCGGTCAGAACACTGCCCTTCAGGAAAGTAGACCACATGATGCAGTCCACACCATGTATCAATTAGATCGTCAGCCTACATATGCTGAGGTAACCTCTGGCAGAAGACACCTAGAACAATCAGAGATAGGAGAGGTGCGCCAACTACTGCAACTAATATGCAGACTACTGAGCTAGACAGTCCCTTTAATTCACACACGGGCACGCACGCGCACACACACACACACAAACACACAGGGTTGCAGATTGCACATAACATAAGTACAATGCAATCTTATTCCATTCTTATTCATTTGTTTACAAATATTCCTAAATGTATTGACACCGGTATTATAATAATTATTATATGTAATGGTGTGTGTGTGTGTGTGTGTGTGTGCGCGTGTGTGTGTATGTATGTATGTATGTGTGTATATGTGTATGTGCATGTATGTGTGTATATGTATATATATATATATATATATATATGTATGTGTATGTGTATATATATGTATATATATATGTATGTATGTATGTGTGTGTGTATGTATGTGTGTGTGTGTGTGTGTATGTATATATGTATATATATATGTATGTGTATGTATATATGTATGTATATGTGTATGTATGTATGTATATATATGTATATGTGTATGTGTGTATGTATATATATGTATATATACATATTTTATTTTTTTTGTTTTTTTCGATGTACTTTACTCAAACCAGTGAATATCACTTATTATAAATGAGATTATTAACTATCAGCTCTTGGAATATCCAGGGCCTATACTCTTCACATTTTGGTTATAAAACAACTAATCCAGAATTGATTAAAAACATCAAGGGACAGGACATCATAATCCTACTGGAAACATGGTGTCGTGGAGACATAGATACTCAGTGTCCCTCAGGCTATAGAGAAAGTTTACTACCATCAATCAAACATAAAAATGTTAAACGGGGCCGAGACTCAGGTGGAATCATCATTTGGCATAAGCAGGACTTAGCACTGAATGAAATGAAAAAAGGTACCACTCACATTTGGCTAAAACTTAACAAAGGTACAATCTATTGTGACAATGATGTATACATATGTGCAGCTTATGCTCCTCCTTCAGATTCATCATATTATGATGATCAGTTTTTTGACAATCTCCAGACAGAAATCATTACATTTCAATGCAAGAACAGGTTCTGAGCCTGACTACACTGATGCGGGAGGTAACCACCACATATTTGGACACCCCTCCTTGTACAGTAGCCCTATTATAAATAATAGAAACAGTCCTGACCAAATACTGAACAAAAATGGAAAAGAGTTAGTACATCTCTGTCGAGCCTTAGGCCTGTACATGCTTAATGGTAGAATCAGAGGGGACTCTTTAGGTCAGTTTACTTACTGCTCAGCTCTTGGGACAAGTGTAGTCGATTATGCCATCACTGACATTGACCCCTCCTCCATTAGTGCATTCACTGTCAGACCACAGACACCATTGTCAGATCACAGTCAGATCAACGTGTTTCTGAAGAAATTAACCGGCAATATTCATTCAAAAAAACAGCCCAATAAACTTTACAACATAAACCAATCGTTCAGATGGGCTCCAAACAGTGCAGAGGCATTCATTGAAACATTGAACTCAAATGAAATGATGAACTCTATACAGTTTTTCAATAACTCACAGTACCAAAACAATAAAGATGGTGTCAATTCAGCTACCCAAAACATCAACTGCATATTCCAAAAAGCAGCATCGAAAGCAAATTTGAGAAAACCAAAGCAATGCAACATCAGAAGCAAAAATCAAAATGTTACTGACAAATGGTTTGATAATGAATGTAAAACAATTAGAAAACACCTAAGACAAATGTCAAACAAAAAACATAAGCAGCAAAACAACCCAGAGCTACGATATGAATACTTTGAAACTCTGAAACAGTATAAACAAACACTGAAATGCAAGAAATTGAATTATACCAACAAGACACTTGATGAAATTGAAAACGCAATTGACCAAAATCAGTTCTGGGACATGTGGAACAATTTAAGCACAACAAAGCCACAAGAATTAGCCATACAAGATGTAGGAATTTGGAAAACTTACTTTGATAATCTATACAAAAACATCCCACAAAAAGACTTAAACCAGAACCAATTAGAAATTAAAGAAAAATTGAACATCCTGGAATCAGTCATTAAAAACAACCAAAATCCATTAGATTACCCAATAACCCAACAAGAACTAAATGAAAAGCTAAAATCTATTAAATCAAAAAAGGCTTGTGGTGTAGACAACATCAGAAATGAAATGCTGAAAAACAGCACACCTGAGTTGCAAAATGCTGTGCTTAAATTGTTCAACATGGTTTTAACTTCTGGCTGCTTCCCTGATGTCTGGAACCAGGGGCTCATCTCCCCTATCCACAAAAGTGGAGACAAATCAGACCCCAATAATTACAGGGGAATTTGCGTCAACAGTAACTTGGGAAAGATTTTCTGTAGCATTTTGAATTCAAGAATTCAAACCTTTCTTCAAGAAAAAAATGTAATAAGTAAATGTCAAATTGGCTTTCTCCCTAACCATCGCACTACTGACCATATATACACCTTACACACACTAATTAATAAACACGTCCACCAAAAAAAAGAGGGCAAAATCTTTGCTTGCTTTATTGACTTTAAAAAAGCATTTGATTCGATTTGGCACGAAGGGCTATTCTACAAAATTCTACAAAGTGGGCTTGGTGGTAAGGTGTATGACTTAATAAAATGTATGTACACAGAAAATAAGTGTGCAATAAAAATCAAAAACCAAAGAACAGAATTTTTTTCACAATGTCGAGGTGTGAGACAAGGCTGCAATTTGAGTCCAAATCTTTTCAACATTTATATCAATGAATTAGCAGACATGTTGGACCAATCTCCAGCCCCAGGACTCACACTATTTGACACAGAGGTGAAATACCTGCTATATGCTGATGACTTGGTACTTCTATCACCAACCAAAGAAGGTCTTCAACAAAACATTAATATTCTGGAGCAATATTGCCATAATTGGGCCCTGGCAGTAAATTTCCAAAAAACTAAAATCATGATTTTCCAAAAAAAACCCAGATGTCAGAAACACAAATGTAAATTCACCCTGAACAACACCTTAATTGAACACACAAAACATTACACCTACCTTGGTCTGACCATATCTGCATCGGGAAACTTTAATATGGCAGTGAAGGCACTCAAAGAAAAAGCCCGCAGAGCAATGTATGCAATAAAAATGAAATTATTCAAAATCAACATCCCAATTAGAATTTGGACTAAAATATTTGACAGTGTAATCCTACCAATAGCACTTTATGGAAGTGAGGTTTGGGGGCCACTCAATAAACTGGATTTTAAAATGTGGGACAAACATCCAATTGAAACCCTACATGCAGAATTCTGTCGGAAAATTCTACAAGTCCAGAGAAATACACCAACTAATGCATGTAGGGCAGAATTGGGCCGTTTTCCAGTAATAATGAAAATACAGAAAAGATCATTAAAATTTTGGCTACATCTAAATTCAAGTCCAAATTCGAGTCTGCAATTTAAAGCACTTCAAGCCCAAGAGCTGAGCCCAGAAACGAGCCCTCTCAGTCAGCTGGTGTTGGACCTCACCAATCAAGCTGACACCAGCACTGCTTCAAAAGAAAGAATTCCAATAAACAAAATCATGAACCAATCAAAGGAATCATACTTACAATACTGGAAAAACGAAACAAAATCCCAAAGCCGACTAAATTGCTATCTGACCCTAAACAGAGAATATGAATTGGCTGATTATCTCTACTCTGTCAGAGATACGAAGCAGAGACAGATCCTTACCAAGTACAGGCTGAGTGACCACCGATTGGCAATAGAAACCGGCAGACATAAAAAGACATGGCTACCCAAAGAGGAGCGTGTATGTGGTCACTGCATGACAGGGGAGGTAGAGACAGAGATGCACTTTCTCCTTTACTGTGATAAATATTCCTCACAAAGAGATTCATTATTCACAGAAATTACTACATATATTCCAAATTTTTACAAATTGAACCCAGAGGAAAAACTAAGAATACTCATGGGCGAAGGAGCAATGGCTCCTCTTGCAGCCAAATATGTATTTTCCTGCCATAGCCTGAGGGACACTGAATAATAACATCTGCATAGTAAACAGTAACTTACTTATTATTACTATTATTGTTATTACTATAATTATTAATGTTTACTGTAGACTGTTACCATTTTATTGTATTTATTTTTGTATTATTATTTACTACCATTTTATATTATTATTTGCTATCATTTACAATTTTGTTACAATGTATATTGTATACATTGTTGCTTTGGCAATATTGACACAATGTTTTTCATGCCAATAAAGCAGCTTGAATTGAATTGAATTGACAGAGAGATACAGAGAGAGAGAGAGAGACAGAGAGATACAGAGAGAGTGAGAGAGAGAGAGAGAGAGAGAGAGACAGAGAGATACAGAGAGAGAGAGAGAGAGAGAGAGATACAGAGAGAGTGAGAGACACAACACATGTTTCCCATGCCAATAAAGCCCTTGAATTGAATTGAATTGAGAGAGAGAGAGAGAGAGAGAGAGACAGAGAGATACAGAGAGAGTGAGAGAGAGACAGAGATACAGAGAGAGTGAGAGAGAGAGACAGAGAGATACAGAGAGAGCGAGAGAGAGACAGAGAGAGAGAGTGAGAGAGAGAGAGAGACAGAGAGATACAGAGAGAGAGAGAGAGAGAGAGACAGAGATACAGAGAGAGTGAGAGAGAGAGACAGAGAGATACAGAGAGAGTGAGAGAGAGAGAGAGTGAGACAGAGAGATACAGAGAGAGAGAGAGAGACAGAGAGATACAGAGAGAGAGAGAGAGACAGAGAGATACAGAGAGAGTGAGAGAGAGAGAGAGAGATACAGAGAGAGAGAGAGAGACAGAGAGATACAGAGAGAGAGGGACAGAGAGAGAGAGAGAGAGAGAGACAGAGAGATACAGAGAGAGTGAGAGAGAGAGAGAGAGAGAGACAGAGATACAGAGAGATACAGAGAGAGAGAGAGAGAGAGACAGAGATACAGAGCGAGTGAGAGAGAGAGAGAGAGAGAGACAGAGAGATACAGAGAGAGTGAGAGAGAGAGAGAGAGATACAGAGAGAGTGAGAGAGATACAGAGAGAGTGAGAGAGAGAGATACAGAGAGAGTGAGAGAGATATACAGAGAGTGAGAGAGAGATACAGAGAGAGTGAGAGAGAGAGAGATACAGAGAGAGTGAGAGAGAGAGAGAGAGAGAGAGAGAGAGAGTGAGAGACAGAGAGATACAGAGAGAGTGAGAGAGAGAGAGAGAGTGAGAGAGAGAGACAGAGAGATACAGAGAGAGAGAGAGAGAGAGATACAGAGAGAGTGAGAGATAGAGAGAGAGAGAGAGACAGAGAGATACAGAGAGAGAGAGAGAGAGAGAGAGAGAGAGATACAGAGAGATACAGAGAGATACAGAGAGAGTGAGAGAGAGAGAGAGAGAGAGAGAGAGAGAGAGAGAGATACAGAGAGAGTGAGAGAGAGAGAGAGAGAGAGAGAGACAGAGAGATACAGAGAGAGTGAGAGAGAGAGAGACAGAGAGAGAGAGGGAGAGAGAGAGACAGAGAGACAGAGAGATACAGAGAGAGTGAGAGAGAGAGAGAGAGAGAGAGAGAGAGAGACATAGGAGCGATAGAAATACAGAGCATTGAGAAAGAGCGACAGCGAGAGAGATAGAGACAGACTGACAGAGGGAGAGGCTGACAGAGAGACAGCTAGAGAGACTGACAGAGCGACAGCTAGAGAGACTGACAGAGAGGGAGAGACTGACAGAGAGGGAGAGGCTGACAGAGAGACATCTAGAGAGACTGACAGAGAGGGAGAAGCTGACAGAGAGACAGCTAGAGAGACTGACAGAGAGGGAGAGACTGACAGAGAGACAGCTAGAGAGACTGACAGAGCGACAGCTAGAGAGACTGACAGAGAGGGAGAAGCTGACAGAGAGACAGCTAGAGAGACTGACAGAGAGGGAGAGACTGACAGAGAGACAGCTAGAGAGACTGACAGAGCGACAGCTAGAGAGACTGACAGAGAGGGAGAGACTGACAGAGAGGGAGAGGCTGACAGAGAGACAGCTAGAGAGACTGACAGAGAGGGAGAAGCTGACAGAGAGACAGCTAGAGAGACTGACAGAGAGGGAGAGACTGACAGAGAGGGAGAGGCTGACAGAGAGGGAGAAGCTGACAGAGAGGGAGAAGCTGACAGAGAGACAGCTAGAGAGACTGACAGAGAGGGAGAAGCTGACAGAGAGACAGCTAGAGAGACTGACAGAGAGACAGCTACAGAGACTGACAGAGAGGGAGAGACTGACAGAGCGACAGCTAGAAAGGCTGACAGAGAGACAGCTAGAGAGACTGACAGAGAGGGAGAGGCTGACAGAGCGACAGCTAGAGAGACTGACAGAGAGACAGCTAGAGAGGCTGACAGAGAGACTGACAGAGAGACAGCTTCAGAGACTGACAGAGAGGGAGAGACTGACAGAGAGACAGCTACAGAGACTGACAGAGAGACAGCTACAGAGACTGACAGAGAGACAGCTTGAGAGGCTGACAGAGAGGGAGAGACTGACAGAGAGACAGCTTGAGAGGCTGACAGAGAGACAGCTAGAGAGACTGACAGAGAGACATCTAGAGAGACTGACAGAGAGGGAGAGACTGACAGAGAGACAGCTAGAGAGACTGACAGAGAGACAGCTTGAGAGGCTGACAGAGAGACAGCTAGAGAGGCTGACAGAGAGACAGCTAGAGAGACTGACAGAGAGGGAGAGACTGACAGAGAGACAGCTAGAGAGGCTGACAGAGAGGGAGAGTGTCAAAGCAAGACAGAGAGAATAGGGTAATGAAACCTGCATAAGCACTATGATGAATATTTCACTTTAGAGATGCTTGAGAAACCAAGGTTGTGTCTGAAAAGACAACCTATTCCCTATATAGTGCACTACTTTTGACCAGGACAAATACATGGGGAACGGGGCGCCATTTGGGACACAGTCTAACTCTACAGCACTAGTTCATTTATTCACAGTGGGGCAAAAAAATATTTAGTCAGCCCCCAATTGTGCAAGTTCTCCCACTTAAAAAGATGAGAGAGGCCTGTAATTTTCATCATAGGTACACTTCAACTATGACAGACAAAATGAGAAAAAAAATCCAGAAAATCACATTGTAGGATTTTTAATGAATTTATTTGCAAATTATGGTGGAAAATAAGTATTTGGTCAATAACAAAAGTTTATCTCAATACTTTGTTATATACACCCTTTGTTGGCAATGACAGAGGTCAAACGTTTTCTGTAAGTCTTCACAAGGTTTTCACACACTGTTGCTGGTGTTTTCGCCCATTCCTCCATGCAGATCTCCTCTAGAGCAGTGATGTTTTGGGGCTGTTGCATGACTAAAAGTATGTGGACACCTGCTGGCCTAACATCTCATTACAAAATCATGGATATTCATATGGAGTTGGTCCCCCCTTTGCTGCTATAACAACCTCCACTCTTCTGGGAATGCTTTCTACTAGATGTTGGAACATTGCTGTGGGGACTTGCTTCCATTCAACCACAAGAGCATTAGTGAGGTCGGGGAATGATGTTGGACGATTAGGCCTGGTCCGCAGTCAGCTTTCCAATTCATCCCACAGGTGTTCAAGTTATTCCACACCGAAATCGAAAAGCCATTTCTGTATGGACTTTGCTTTGCGCACGGGGCATTATCATGCTGAAACAGGAAAGGGCCTTCTCCAAACTGTTGCCACAAAGTTGGAAGCACAGAATCATCTAGAATGTCATTGTATGCTGTAGTGTTAAGTGTGGCTTGTGTGTGGCTGCTCGGCCATGGAAACCCATTTCATGAAGTTCCCGACGAACAGTTCTTATGCTGACATTGCTTCCAGAGGCAGTTTGGAACTCGGTAGCGAATGTTGCAACCGAAGACAAACGAGCTACGACAAACTGACTTGGAAAGGTGACATCCTATGACGGTGCAATGTTGAAAGTCACTGAGTTCTTCAGTAAGGCCATTTTACTGCCAGTGTTTGTCTATGTAGATTGCATGTCTGTGTGCTCAATTTTATACACCTGTCAGCAACGGGTGTGACTGAAATAGCCGAATCGACTAATTTGAAGGGGTGAACACATGCTTTTGCATATATAGTGTATTTTCCAGTGTCGCAGACAGACACACACATTAATATTGACACTTGACCCATTTCTCTCAGGTAAAATAACATACAGGTAGTGTTCCTGTGTTCTATCAAAAAAACACTACAAAATAAATACTGTGTGTATGAGCAGGTATGTGTGTACATGTCTGTCTCTCACCTTTGGGTTGGCGTAGTTCGTGGAACACCACAACATCTAGAGGGTTATTGAGGTGTTCTGCTAGCGTAGCCACATCGTGTCCTGTTAGCCTGTTAGCGCTGTAGATAGCCTCATCCTCCAGGTCTGTCCAGTACACACGGTCCTGCAGGGAGACATGGGGATGGTTCAGTCCTCAACCCACAACACATAAGCAGTTGTTTTCTATGACGTGTGAGGCAGCGAGACAGGAGGCTGTGCAATCACAGTAAGTCAGGAGAGACCATATCAAGATATGACATTACAGTAAGTCAGGAGAGACCATATCAAGATATGACATTACAGTAAGTCAGGAGAGACCATATCAAGATATGACATTACAGTAAGTCAGGAGAGACCATATCAAGATATGACATTACAGTAAGTCAGGAGAGACCATATCAAGATATGACATTACAGTAAGTCAGGAGAGACCATATCAAGATATGACATTACAGTAAGTCAGGAGAGACCATATCAAGATATGACATTACAGTAAGTCAGGAGAGACCATATCAAGATATGACATTACAGTAAGTCAGGAGAGACCATATCAAGATATGACATTACAGTAAGTCAGGAGAGACCATATCAAGATATGACATTACAGTAAGTCAGGAGAGACCATATCAAGATATGACATTACAGTAAGTGAGCTGGATAATAATAAATCTGTTGTTACAAAGCCTGCAGACAGATTGGCCGTTATTGTTGTCATTGTCAATACACAGGCAGATCGCTCAAGAGTGACTTCGAAATTGGACGTCTAACCACGTCCTGAGGACATCGGAAAAAGTTGGCTTGAGTTTTGTTCAATACAATCTAATCCTAACACTAAACATGTTGGAAACATTCTCCCACCAAAATCTACAGTTTTAAGTAGCCTATCACACTTCATGGAGCACCACAACATCTAGAGGGTTATTGAGGTGTTCTGCTAGCGTAGCCACATCATGTCCTGTCACCAGACACTGAAGGAGGTCCTGTCCAGCAGGTATAAGGGAACACCAGCGGTTGACATTGACCTCCATCAGTACATTTAACACAATGTAATGGCTTTTCTCCACTCATCACCAGTGGGGCAATATTCAGCAGCAGTCCACAGGGACCCAGACCAACCCTAGACATAAGACCTCTATTTACAACTTTTCATTACTTTCTGTCTATCGCCCTCTTTCTCTTTCCCTCAACTCGCCTCTCTCTCTCATCTAATGCCATCTTATCAGCCTGTCCTCCAGTGATACCATAGCAGCATGAGCGGAGGCTGAGGTGATAGTTCCATGGTTGCTACGGCAACCTTAGATCCATCTGCTACCACGAGCAAACATGAAACGAGGTGTGAGAGGAGCGACAGAGAGAAATTTAGATGAAGATTGAGCGAGAAGAGGGAAACAGAAAGGGAGAGAAGAGATAGAGAGCTAGATCGAGACAAAGAGACAAATAGACAGAGAGAGAATAAGATAGTTGAGAGAGAAAGAGATTGTGATCGAGATATAAACAGAGAGAGATCATGATTGAGAAGTAGACAGAGAGAGATTGTGATAGAGAGATAGACAGAGAAAGAGATCGTGATAGTGAGATAGACAGAGAGAGAGACAGAGAGATCGTAATCAAGAGATGAACAGAGCGAGATTGTGATCGAGAGATAGACAGCGAGCTATCGAGAGAGCTATACAGAGAGAGTGCGATAGAGACACACACACAGAGAAAGAGAGGGAGACAGACAGACAGACAGACAGACAGACAGACAGACAGACAGACAGACAGACAGTCCCAACAATGGCAGTCAAACACCCAAGCAGAAAATCACATTATAGGATTTTTTATGAATTTATTTGCAAATTATGGTGGAAAATAAGTATTTGGTCACCTACAAACAAGCAAGATTTCTGGCTCTCACAGACCTGTAACTTCTTCTTTAAGAGGCTCCTCTGTCCTCCACTCGTTACCTGTATTAATGGCACCTGTTTGAAGTTGTTATCAGTATAAAAGACACCTGTCCACAACCTCAAACAGTCACACTCCAAACTCCACTATGGCCAAGACCAAAGAGCTGTCAAAGGACACCAGGAACAAAATTGTAGACCTGCACCAGGCTGGGAAGACTGAATCTGCAATAGGTAAGCAGCATGGTTTAAAGAAATCAACTGTGGGAGCAATTATTAGGAAATGGAAGACATACAAGACCACTGATAATCTCCCTCGAACTGGGACTACACGCAAGATCTCACCCCGTGGGGTCAAAATGTAACACACTACGCCGCCAGGGACTCAAATCCTGCAGTGCCAGACGTGTCCCCCTGCTTAAGCCAGTACATGTCCAGGCCCGTCTGAAGTTTGCTAGAGAGCATTTTGATGATCCAGAAGAAGATTGGGAGAATGTCATATGGTCATATGAAACCAAAATATAACTTTTTGGTAAAAACTCAACTCGTCGTGTTTGGAGGACAAAGAATGCTGAGTTGCGTCCAAAGAACACCATACCTACTGTGAAGCATGGGGGTGGAAACATCATGCTTTGGGGCTGTTTTTCTGCAAAGGGACCAGGACGACTGATCCGTGTAAAGGAAAGAATGAATGGGGCCATGTATCGTGAGATTTTGAGTGAAAATCTCCTTCCATCACCCAGGGCATTGAAGATGAAACGTGGCTGGGTCTTTCAGCATGACAATGATCCTAAACACACCGCCCGGGCAACGAAGGAGTGGCTTCGTAAGAAGCATTTCAAGGTCCTGGAGTGGCCTAGCCAGTCTCCAGATCTCAACGCCATAGAACATCTTTGGAGGGAGTTGAAAGTCCGTGTTGCCCAGCAACAGCCCCAAAACATCACTGCTCTAGAGGAGATCTGCATGGAGGAATGGGCCAAAATACCAGCAACAGTGTGTGAAAACCTTGTGAAGACTTACAGAAAACATTTGACCTCTGTCATTGCCAACAAAGGGTATATAACAAAGTATTGAGATAAACTTTTGTTATTGACCAAATACTTATTTTCCACCATAATTGGCAAATAAATTCATAAAAAATCCTACAATGTGATTTTCTGGATTTTTTTTCTAATTTTGTCTGTCATAGTTGAAGTGTACCTATGATGAAAATTACAGGCCTCCCTCATCATTTTAAGTGGGAGAACTTGCACAATTGGTGGCTGACTAAATACTTTTTTGCCCCACTGTAGATCTTCTGCACAGATTCTGTCAGACCTGGGCCCTGACAGTAAATCTCAATAATACAAAATAATACAAACTCCATCTAGACACCGTTGCCCTAGAGCACACAAAAAACTTTACATACCTCGGCCTAAACATCAGCGCCACAAGTAACTTCCACAAAGCTGTGAACAATCTGAGATACAAGGCAAGAAGGGCCTTCCGTGCCATCAAAAGGAACATAAAATTCAACATACCAATCAGGACCTGGCAAAAAAATACTTAAATCAGTCATAGAACCAATTGCCCTTTATGGTTGTGAGGTCTGAGGTCCGCTCACCAACCAAGAATTCACAAAATACGCCAAACACCAAATTGAGACTCTGCAAACAGAATTCTGCAAAAACATTCTGTGTACAACGTAAACCAAATAATGCATGCAGAACAGAATCAGACCGATACCCACTAATTATCAAAATCCATAAAAAGGAACATAAAATTCTACAACCACCTAAAAGGAAGCGATTCCATAATAAAGTCATCACCTACAGAGAGATGAACCTGGAGAAGAGTCCCCTAAGCAAGCTGGTCCTGGGGCTCTGTTCACAAACACAAAGACACCCCACAGAGCCAATTTCGTGGTATCCACTTGGTAGTTACAGTCTTGTCTCATCGCTGCAACTCCCGTACAGACTCGGGAGAGGCGAAGGTCGAGAGCCGTGGGTCCTCCAAAACACAACCCAACCAAGCTGCACTGCTTCTTGCCACAATGCCCACTTAACCCGGAAGCCAGAAGCACCAATGTGTTGGAGGAAACACTGTACACCTGGCGTCCGTGTCAGCGCGCACTGTGCCCGGTCCGCCACAGGAGTCGCTAGTGCGATGGGACAAGGACATCCCTGGGGGCCAAACCCTCCCCTAACCCTAACATTCAAAGGCCATTTTCTCAAAAGTGAGGTTTCAAGTTTATCAACTCTCAAAGCAGAATTACTTTCCCATTGTTCCTCAAATGCAGTGTCTGATATACCATTGTGTAGCTCTGTGTCTCAATTTGAAATGCTGCTACATAAGACCGAATCATGGCGGTCGGTCACAAATATCATATCATGGCTAAATACAGTGTTGTAATGATGTGCAAATAGTTAAAGTACTCTCTCTCCATCCCCCCTTCTCTCCATCCGCCTCTCTCTCTCTCCATCCCCCTCTTTCTCTCCATCCACCTCTCTCTCGCCACCCCCCCTTTCTCTCCATACGCCTCTCTCTCTCCATCCCCCTCTTCCCCTCTCTCTCACCCCCCTCTTCCTCTCCATCCGCCTCTCTCTCTCTCATCCCCTTCTTTCTCTCCATCCGCCTCTCTCTCCATCCCCCCTTTCTCTCCATCCGCCTCTCTCTCTCCATCCCCCTCTTCCTCTCCATTCGCCTCTCTCTCTCTCTCTCTCTCATCCCCCTCTCTCGCCATCCCCCTCTTTCTCTCCATCCACCTCTCTCTCTCTCCATCACCCCTTTCTCTCCATCCGCCTCTCTCTCTCCATCCCCCTCTTCCTCTCCATTCGCCTCTCTCTCTCTCTCTCTCTCTCTCTCTCTCTCTCTCTCTCTCATCCCCTTCTTTCTCTCCATCCGCCTCTCTCTCCATCCCCCCTTTCTCTCCATCCGTTTCTCTCTCTCTCCATCCCCCTCTTTCTCTCCATCTGCCTCTCTCTCTCTCCAACCCCCCTTCCTCTCCATCCGCCTCTCTCTCTCTCCATCCCCCTCTTCCTCTCCATCTGCCTCTCTCTCTCTCATTCCTCTCTCGCCTTCACTCCCTTCCTCCTTCCCAACTCCTTCTGTTCGTTTATAGGGCACAGATTCTGCATTGCAGCCGTGTACAGACACCACTCTGGACCTAACAGTGAGATCAAGGTGGGTCATTTCAAATCTGCAGGCTTAACCCCTGAGACGGCCAAATCTCCCAGGCTCTTAACCCTGATCAGTCCTTAACATTACCTACCCTGACACTCCACAACTAAACACTGGTCCTGGATCAGCTCAGTTCTGCTCACACTTGTCTATTCATTACATGACTTATAGTCATGTGACTTATAGTCATGTGACTTATAGTCATGTAATGAATAGACATCGTCCCTATAGGAAAGGTGCAATGAGCTGTAAGGTAGGGCTGATATCCATTGTGCAGGGTGTCAGCTAGATGACAGTGAAGTCTAAGCCTGGAGGGTTGCGGGTTCTTTCAGATAAGCCATCTAGACCAGGAGTGCATTCACACGCCCACAATAGCAGATTAGGGAAGAGGTATTGCACTCATCTGCCGTACATGATCTCCAATCTATCCCTGTACAACACCTGTCAGTCTGTCACCCTACCCTGTCTAACTGTCTGCTCAGCCCTCATTTACACTCCATCTAATCAGTCAGCCCCGATATCAGTCCCTCACAGCCCATCTACCCAGAGTCAACCCAGCCCCAATACCTCTCTCCAACCCCAACCCACCCACCCACTCCCTCTCTCCAACCCCAACCCACTGACCCACCCCACCCACTCCCTCTCTCCATCCCAGCCCTGCCCCACTCCCTCTCTCCATCCCAGCCCTGCCCCACTCCCTCTCTCCATCCCAGCCCTGCCCCACTCCCTCTCTCCATCCCAGCCCTGCCCCACTCCCTCTCTCCATCCCAGCCCACCCACCCACTCCCTCTCTCCATCCCAGCCCTGCCCCACTCCCTCTCTCCATCCCAGCCCAGCCCCACTCCCTCTCTCCATCCCAGCCCTGCCCCACTCCCTCTCTCCATCCCAGCCCCACTCCCTCTCTCCATCCCAGCCCAGCCCCACTCCCTCTCTCCATCCCAGGCTAGCCCCACTCCCTCTCTCCAGCCCAGCCCCGCTCCCTCTCTCCAGCCCAGCTCAGCCCTGCTCCCTCTCTCCAGCCCAGCCCACCCACCCACTCCCTCTCTCCATCCCAGCCCTGCCCCACTCCCTCTCTCCATTCCAGGCTAGCCCCACTCCCTCTCTCCAGCCCAGCAGACAGCAATAAAAATAAGATGGCCTCAGGGAGGAGAGTGGAGGTGGGTGCAGTCGTGTGGAGAATCCTGCCCTGTCGGTGGGCCTGTTAGGGGGCTAGGCTGTGATGTATAACCCTCTACCCCTCCATCCTCCACGGCCCTGCGGTACTGAAGACCATGGCCAGGTCTGGGTCCTGACTGGCTACTGTAGAATGAACACAGTGCTGGAGGCCATTCATCTAGAGTGTTATAATTGCTGCCCCACAGAGCATGGGACAGTGGTCTCTCTAGCACATATACACGCAGGCAGGCAGGCAGGCAGGCAGGCAGGCAGGCAGGCAGGCAGGCACTCTGGACATGATGGATTTCCCCACTGAAAGAATGTCCCCATGTCCTCCTCTGTGTGCACCCCCCACCACTACCATATTACCACTGATCTACTGGGATCTCTTAGAGCAGCCAGAGCTCTGTTATCTCATCCAATCCTCTGACTTCAATACCCATTATTACTTCCTTTAGTTCTTATTGGTCATTTCCCTTCCTCGATCAATTCTGTATACCACTAATCTACCATGCCTGACTCATAGAGGCTCTTCCTGTGGCGTTGACACCGCAGCTGTTGAAAGACAATACCGGTATCATGTCAAAGTCTCACACCACTGTGCCCTCCCTGCTTACCCCTCTGACACTCTCCTTTCTCCACCTAGGATCAGATTACTTTCCCCCTCCTCCCCCTCTGTGACCCGATTCCTTCCACCCTCTCCCCCTCTTCCTTCTCCCTGTGGCTGTCCACTCCCTCCTCAGCCCTCTCCCCCTCTCCCCTCTCCCTGTGGCTGTCTACCCCCACTCCCTCCTCAGCCCTCTCCCCCTCTTCCCTCTCCCTGTGGCTGTCCACCCCCACTCCCTCCTCAGCCCATCTCTCCCTCTACTTGCTCCTGCTCCTCCACCCTCCTCTCTTATCTCCCCTCTCTCAATTAAATTCAATAGGTTTTATTGGCATTGGAAATATGTGATAGCATTGCCAAAACATGTGAAGTAGATAATATACAAAGTGAAACTATCCATCCCATCCTGCCCCTCCCCTCTCTCCTTCCTTCTCCATCCCATCCTGCTCCCCTTCCCTCTCCCTCCCCTCTCTCCTTCCCATCCTGCTCCCCTCTCCTTCCCATCCTGCTCCCCTCCCCTTCCCATCCTGCTCCCCTCTCCTTCCCATCCTGCTCCCCTCCCCTTCCCATCCTGCTCCACTCCCCTCTCTCCATCCCATCCTGCCCCTCCACTCTCTCCTTCCTTCTCCATCCCATCCTGCTCCCCTCCCCTCTCTCCATCCCATCCTGCCCCTCCACTCTCTCCTTCCTTCTCCATCCCATCCTGCTCCCCTTCCCTCTCCCTCCCCTCTCTCCTTCCCATCCTGCTCCCCTCTCCTTCCCATCCTGCTCCCCTCCCCTTCCCATCCTGCTCCACTCCCCTCTCTCCATCCCATCATGCTCCCCTCCCCTCCACTCTCTCCATCCCATCCTGCTCCACTCCCCTCTCTCCTTCCCTCTCCCTCCCCTCTCTCCTTCCCATCCTGCTCCCCTCTCCTTCCCATCCTGCTCCCCTCCCCTTCCCATCCTGCTCCCCTCCCCTCTCCCCGCCCCTCTCTCCATCCCATCCTGCTCCACTCCCCTCTCTCCATCCCATCATGCTCCCCTCCCCTCCACTCTCTCCATCCCATCCTGCTCCACTCCCCTCTCTCCTTCACTCTCCATCCCATCCTGCTCCACTCCCTTCTCTCCTTCACTCTCCATCCCATCCTGTTCCCCCCTCTCCATCCCATCCTGCTCCCCCCTCTCTCCTTCCCTCTCCATCCCATCCTGCTCCCCTCCCCTCCCCTCCCCTCTCTCCATCCCATCCTGCTCCCCCCTCTCTCCATCCCATCCTGCTCCCCTCCCCTCCACTCTCTCCATCCCATCATGCTCCCCTCCCCTCCACTCTCTCCATCCCATCCTGCTCCACTCCCCTCTCTCCTTCACTCTCCATCCCATCATGCTCCCCTCCCCTCCACTCTCTCCATCCCATCCTGCTCCACTCCCCTCTCTCCTTCACTCTCCATCCCATCCTGCTCCACTCCCTTCTCTCCTTCACTCTCCATCCCATCCTGTTCCCCCCCTCTCCATCCCATCCTGCTCCACTCCCCTCTCTCCTTCACTCTCCATCCCATCCTGCTCCACTCCCCTCTCTCCTTCCCTCTCCATCCCATCCTGCTCCCCTCCCCTCTCCCCGCCCCTCTCTCCATCCCATCATGCTCCCCTCCCCTCCACTCTCTCCATCCCATCCTGCTCCACTCCCCTCTCTCCTTCACTCTCCATCCCATCCTGCTCCACTCCCTTCTCTCCTTCACTCTCCATCCCATCCTGTTCCCCCCTCTCCATCCCATCCTGCTCCCCCCTCTCTCCTTCCCTCTCCATCCCATCCTGCTCCCCTCCCCTCTCTCCTTCCCTCTTCATCCCATCCTGCTCCCCTTCCCTCCCCACTCTCCATCCCATCCCATCCTGCTCCCCTCCCCTCCCCTCCCCTCCCCTCTCTCCATCCCATCCTGCTCCCCCCTCTCTCCTTCCCTCTTCATCCCATCCTGCTCCCCTTCCCTCCCCTCTCCCCGCCCCACTCTCCATCCCATCCCATCCTGCTCCCCTCCCCTCTCTCCTTCACTCTCTATCCCATCTTGCTTCCCTCCCCTCTCTCTTGCTCCTCCCCCCTCCCATTTCTCCATCCCATCCTGCTCCCCCCACATCCTCCCTCCCCTGTGTCTCCTTTGTGTCTCTTTACCCCTCCTCCTATGTCTTTCCCCTCCTTACCTCGAAGACGGTGAGAGCGAAGGGGTGCCCCAGGTGGTCCTGGGAAAAGAGCAGCACTTTGCGGTTGTCACCGTTCAGGTCGATGCTGGAGAGCAGGTGCAGCTTGGAGTCCACCCAGTACAGACGCCTGTTGGATAGGTCTGAGACAGGGAGAGGGGGGAGAGAGGGAGTGAGAAGTCAGAGGGAGAAAAATAAAGGGGGTGAGAGAGGGGGAGAGGGATGGGAGTAGAGGGGAGGGAGAGAATAAGTAAAGGAGAGAGAGAGGGAGAAAGGAATGGAAGGGAGAGGAGAGAGCGAGGGAGGTCAGGTTAATGTATGGTACTTCTTCAGAAGTGAACAAGAAAAGGTATAGACAGAGAGGTTGATGATTCTGGTCCAGTAGAAGATCAATCCTCTTTGTCAGACAAGCCCTTCAGTTAGACTCAATAGAATAGTGATCAGAAGGTTGTTGGTTCAATCTCCAGATGGGGAAAACTACACAACCTTTTATTTAACTGGGTACTTGAGCCTGGCACTTAACCTAACCTGACCTCAAGCTAATATCAGTTATGTCAATGGACTATGTGTAGGTGTGCAGTTGATAGGTTGTCTAGATCAGTTGCTATGGAAGTGAATAAGCCGGTCGGCAAAGTAAATACTGCGGTAGTAACAGAGCTGTAGGGACTCATTCACAACCTCACCTCTCTCCACTCAGCCACTCATACTATCAACCATTCTACTCTGTGCTGTCTGTCTGCTGTCAAATCCATGAAACCATATTAGCCAGCCAGTGTTATTTTCTCTCTCTCTTGCTCCTCTAACTCTCAACATCATTTGTTTTCATACAGATGTAACCCTAGCTAGCGACACCTCAATTCCACATCCATCTCTCTGTCCTTGCTCTGTTGTTCTCTCTCTCTCTCTCTCTCGCCCTGCTCTGTCACTCTCTCTATCTCCCTGCTCTGTCACTCTCTCTATCTCTCTGCTCTGTCACTCTCTCTATCTCTCTGCTCTGTCACTCTCTCTATCTCTCTGCTCTGTCACTCTCTCTATCTCCCTGCTCTATCACTCTCTATCTCCCTGCTCTGTCACTCTCTATCTCCCTGCTCTGTCACTCTCTCTATTCAATTCAATTCAAGGGCTTTATTGGCATGGGAAACATGTGTTAACATTGCCAAAGCAAGTGAGGTAGACAACATACAAAGTGAAAATATAAAGTGAAAAACAACAAAAATTAACAGTAAACATTACACATACAGAGGTTTCAAAACAGTAAAGACATTACAAATGTCATATTATATATATATACAGTGTTTTAACAATGTACAAATGGTTAAAGGACACAAGATAAAATAAATAAGCATAAATATGGGTTGTATTTACAATGGTGTGTGTTCTTCACTGGTTGCCCTTTTCTCGTGGCAACAGGTCACAAATCACAAATCTCTATCTCTCTGCTCTGGCACTCTCTCTATCTCCCTGCTCTGTCACTCTCTATCTCCCTGCTCTGTCACTCTCTGTCTCCCTGCTCTGTCACTCTCTCTATCTCCCTACTCTGTCACTCTCTCTATCTCTCTGCTCTGTCACTCTCTATCTCTCTGCTCTGTCACTCTCTCTGTCTCCCTGCTCTGTCACCCTCTCTATCTCCCTGCTCTGTCACCCTCTCTATCTCCCTTCTCTGTCACTCTCTATCTCCCTGCTCTGTCACTCTCTATCTCCCTGCTCTGTCACTCTCTTTATCTCCCTGCTCTGTCACTCTGTGTCTCTCAATTCAATTAAATTCATTGGCATGGGAAACATGTGTTAACATTGCCAAAGCAAGTTCTGTCTCTCTCTCTGCTCTGTCGTTCTCTGTCTCTCTCTCTGCTCTGTCGTTCTGTCTCTCTCTCTGCTCTGGCGTTCTCTGTCTCTCTCTGCTCTGTCGTTCTCTGTCTCTCTCTGCTCTGTCGTTCTCTGTCTCTCTGCTCTGTCGTTCTCTGTCTCTCTCTCTGCTCTGTCGTTCTCTGTCTCTCTCTCTGCTCTGTCGTTCACTGTCTCTCTCTATCTCCCTGCTCTGTCACTCTCTCTATCTCCCTGCTCTGTCACTCTCTATCTCCCTGCTCTGTCACTCTCTATATTTCTATCTCCCTGCTCTGTCACTCTCTCTATCTCCCTGCTCTGTCACTCTCTGTCTCTCTCTATCTCCCTGCTCTGTCACTCTCTCTATATCTCTATCTATCTCTCGCCCTGCTCTGTCACTCTCTCTATCTCCCTGCTCTGTCACTCTCTGTCTCTCTCTATCTCCCTGCTCTGTCACTCTCTCTATATCTCTATCTATCTCTCGCCCTGCTCTGTCACTCTCTCTATCTCCCTGCTCTGTCACTCTCTGTCTCTCTCTATCTCCCTGCTCTGTCACTCTCTCTATATCTCTATCTATCTCTCGCCCTGCTCTGTCACTCTATCTCCCTGCTCTGTCACTCTCTCTATCTATCTCTCGCCCTGCTCTGTCACCCTCTGTCTCTCTCTGCTCTGTCGTTTTCTCTCTCTCTCTGCTCTGTCGTTCCCATGTCTCTCTCTCTGCTCTGTCGTTCTCTGTCTCTCTCTCTGCTCTGTCGTTCTGTCTCTCTCTGCTCAGTCGTTCTCTGTCTCTCTCTCTGCTCTGTCGTTCTCTGTCTCTCTCTCTGCTCTGTCGTTCTCTGTCTCTCTCTGCTCTGTCGTTCTCTGTCTCTCTCTGCTCTGTCGTTATCTGTCTCTCTGTAGTTCTGTGTCTCATCATCAGCCATGGACACAGAAAGGAGAGAAATTGGCACAGGTGGAGGAATGGAGGGGAGGAAGGGTGGAGGAATGGAGGGGAGGAAGGGTGGAGGAATGGAGGGGAGGAAGGGTGGAGGAATGGAGGGGAGGAAGGGTGGAGGAATGGAGGGGAGGAAGGGTGGAGGAATGGAGGGGAGGAAGGGTGGAGGAATGGAGGGGAGGATGATTGGGGTATTGATGATACAGCTCTGCCGAAAGAACAAACTACAGGCTGATTGATGACAGAGCCACACTGACTGACTGACTCACATTTAGTGACAGACATTTAGTTTTTTTATTTTAGTGGTATCCAATTGTTTTAGTAGCTACTATCTTGTCTCATCGCTACAACTCGAAGGTTGAAAGACGAAGGTTGAAAGTCATGCATCCTCCGATACACAACCCAACCAACCAAGCGGCACTGCTACTTAACGCAGCGCGCATCCAACCCGGAAGCCAGCCACACCAATGTGTCGGAGGAAACACCATGCACCTGGCAACCTTGGTTAGCACTGCGCCCGGCCCGCCACAGGAGTCGCTGGTGCGCGATGAGACAAGGACATCCCTACCGGCCAACCCCTTCCTAACCCGGACGACGCTAGGCCAATTGTGCGTCGCTCCACGGACCTCCCGGTCACGGCCGGTTACGACAGAACCTGGGCGCGAACCCAGAGTCTCTGGTAGCACAGCTGGTGCTGCAGTACAGCGCCCTTAACCACTGCACCACCCGGGAGGCCCGTAACAGACATTTTTATTCTACATTGTTTTCTTTCTGTCTCTCTTATCGCTTCTCGACACTCTGTCTACCTTTCCCTTCAGTCTCTCTCTGTCTACCTTTCCCTTCAGTCTCTCTCTCTGTCTTCCTTTCCCTTCAGTCTCTCTCTGTCTTCCTTTCCCTTCAGTCTCTCTCTGTCTACCTTTCCCTTCAGTCTCTCTCTCTGTCTTCCTTTCCCTTCAGTCTCTCTCTGTCTTCCTTTCCCTTCAGTCTCTCTCTGTCTTCCTTTCCCTTCAGTCTCTCTCTGTCTTCCTTTCCCTCCAGTCTCTATCTGTCTTCCTTTCCCTTCAGTCTCTCTCTGTCTTCCTTTCCCTTCAGTCTCTCTCTGTCTTCCTTTCCCTTCAGTCTCTCTCTCTGTCTTCCTTTCCCTTCAGTCTCTCTCTGTCTTCCTTTCCCGTCAGTCTCTCTCTGTCTTCCTTTCCCTTCAGTCTCTCTCTGTCTTCCTTTCCCGTCAGTCTCTCTCTGTCTTCCTTTCCCTTCAGTTTCTCTCTCTGTCTACCTTTCCCTTCTGTCTCCCTCTGTCTTCCTTTCCCTTCAGTCTCTCTCTGTCTTCCTTTCCCTTCAGTCTCTCTCTGTCTTCCTTTCCCTTCAGTCTCTCTCTCTGTCTTCCTTTCCCTTCAGTCTCTCTCTGTCTTCCTTTCCCGTCAGTCTCTCTCTGTCTTCCTTTCCCTTCAGTTTCTCTCTCTGTCTACCTTTCCCTTCAGTCTCCCTCTGTCTTCCTTTCCCTTCAGTCTCTCTCTGTCTTCCTTTCCCTTCAGTCTCTCTCTGTCTTCCTTTCCCTTCAGTCTCTCTCTGTCTTCCTTTCCCGTCAGTCTCTCTCTGTCTTCCTTTCCCTTCAGTTTCTCTCTCTGTCTTCCTTTCCCTTCAGTCTCTCTCTCTGTCTTCCTTTCCCTTCAGTCAGTCTCTCTCTCTGTCTTCCTTTCCCTTCAGTCTCTCTCTGTCTTCCTTTCCCGTCAGTCTCTCTCTGTCTTCCTTTCCCTTCAGTCTCTCTCTGTCTTCCTTTCCCGTCAGTCTCTCTCTGTCTTCCTTTCCCTTCAGTTTCTCTCTCTGTCTACCTTTCCCTTCTGTCTCCCTCTGTCTTCCTTTCCCTTCAGTCTCTCTCTGTCTTCCTTTCCTTTCAGTCTCTCTCTGTCTTCCTTTCCCTTAAGTCTCTCTCTGTCTTCCTTTCCCTTCAGTCTCTCTCTGTCTTCCTTTCCCGTCAGTCTCTCTCTGTCTTCCTTTCCCTTCAGTTTCTCTCTCTGTCTACATTTCCCTTCAGTCTCCCTCTGTCTTCCTTTCCCTTCAGTCTCTCTCTGTCTTCCTTTCCCTTCAGTCTCTCTCTGTCTTCCTTTCCCTTCCGTCTCTCTCTGTCTTCCTTTCCCTTCAGTCTCTCTCTGTCTTCCTTTCCCTTCAGTCTCTCTCTGTCTTCCTTTCCCTTCAGTCTCTCTCTGTCTTCCTTTCCCTTCAGTCTCTCTCTGTCTTCCTTTCCCTTCAGTCTCTCTCTCTGTCTTCCTTTCCCTTCAGTCTCTCTCTCTGACTTCCTTTCCCTTCAGTCTCTCTCTCTGTCTTCCTTTCCCTTCAGTCTCTCTCTGTCTTCCTTTCCCTTCAGTCTCTCTCTGTCTTCCTTTCCCTTCAGTATCTCTCTGTCTTCCTTTCCCTTCAGTCTCTCTCTGTCTTCCTTTCCCTTCAGTCTCTCTCTGACTTCCTTTCCATTCATTCTCTCTCTGTCTTCCTTTCCCTTCAGTCTCTCTCTGTCTTCCTTTCCCTTCAGTCTCTCTCTGTCTTCCTTTCCCTTCAGTCTCTCTCTGTCTTCCTTTCCCTTCAGTCTCTCTCTGTCTTCCTTTCCCTTCAGTCTCTCTCTGTCTTCCTTTCCTTTCAATCACTCTCTGTCTTCCTTTCCCTTCAGTCTCTCTCTGTCTACCTTTCCCTTCAGTCTCTCTCTGTCTTCCTTTCCCTTCAGTCTCTCTCTGTCTTCCTTTCCCTTCAGTCTCTCTCTGTCTTCCTTTCCCTTCAGTCTCTCTCTGTCTTCCTTTCCCTTAAGTCTCTCTCTGTCTTCCTTTCCCTTCAGTCTCTCTCTGTCTTCCTTTCCCGTCAGTCTCTCTCTGTCTTCCTTTCCCTTCAGTTTCTCTCTCTGTCTACATTTCCCTTCAGTCTCTCTCTCTGTCTTCCTTTCCCTTCAGTCTCTCTCTCTGTCTTCCTTTCCATTCAGTCTCTCTCTGTCTTCCTTTCCCATCAGTCTCTCTCTGTCTTCCTTTCCCTTCAGTTTCTCTCTCTGTCTACCTTTCCCTTCTGTCTCCCTCTGTCTTCCTTTCCCTTCAGTCTCTCTCTGTCTTCCTTTCCCTTCAGTCTCTCTCTCTGTCTTCCTTTCCCTTCAGTCTCTCTCTGTCTTCCTTTCCCTTCAGTCTCTCTGTCTTCCTTTCCCTTCAGTCTATCTCTGTCTTCCTTTCCCTTCAGTCTCTCTCTGTCTTCCTTTCCCTTCAGTCTCTCTCTGACTTCCTTTCCATTCATTCTCTCTCTGTCTTCCTTTCCCTTCAGTCTCTATCTGACTTCCTTTCCCTTCAGTCTCTCTCTGTCTTCCTTTCCCTTCAATCACTCTCTGTCTTCCTTTCCCTTCAGTCTCTCTCTGTCTACCTTTCCCTTCAGTCTATCTCTGTCTTCCTTTCCCTTCAGTCTCTCTCGCTGTCTTCCTTTCCCTTCAGTCTCTCTCTCTGTCTTCCTTTCCCTTCAGTCTCTCTCTGTCTTTCTTTCCCTTCAGTCTCTCTCTGTCTTCCTTTCCCTTCAGTCTCTCTCTGTCTTCCTTTCCCTTCAGTCTCTCTCTGTCTTCCCTTCCCTTCAGTTTCTCTCTGTCTTCCTTTCCCTTCAGTTTCTCTCTCTGTCTTCCTTTCCCTTCAGTCTCTCTCTGTCTTCCTTTCCCTTAAGTCTCTCTCTGACTTCCTTTCCCTTCAGTCTCTCTCTCTCTGTACTCTCATCATGTAGCTCTCCCTCATTCCCTCCCTCCCTCCCCAGTGCCAGTCTTACCCAGAGTGATGCCGTTGGGCCATTCGATCCTCTCTGACACCAGTACTTGGCGATCCACTCCGTTCATGCCAGCCTTCTCGATCTTCGCCTGGGTCCCCCAGTCAGACCAGTACATAAACCTACAGGAGAGTAAAGGGATTTACATTGAAAAATAACTACAATAATCACATAGTGAGGATATGTAGCCCACAGTATGGAAAGAGAGAGAGAGGTGCTATTAGGAGCTATTAGGAGACACAACCTTTACCTGAGACTGTAGGAAAGAATCTCCAATAAATATGTAAATGGTTTAAAAGTAAACCAAACCTTCCATCTGCACTACTGAGCCAAAGGCCAACTGTGTACATATCTCCCAGGCAGCAGAACTCTTCATGTTCTACCTCCATGATAGAAATAGGCCAGCCAGCCAGCCAGCCAGCCAGCCAGCCAGGCAGGTAGTATACAGACCAGCGGGGACAGTTAGCTAACATTGTCTTCTTTCCCTGTACTGAGGAAACAAACCTACGTTGGGTTGGGCTCCTTTGCATGTTTCATGCTCATCTGTCTCAGTAATGTTGTGGAAAGAAGGCCTTGGGGAATAGAGTTGTCAGGGAGAGCTAGGGAGATGGGAGGAGCTTAAGTGTTGAGACACTGAGAGACGAGATAGATGCTATTGATGCCTACAGCTACATCTGACAGGAAGAGAGGGAGGGAGGGATGGGATGGGAAGAGGAAAAGGGGGAGGGAGAGGAAAAGGGAGAGGTACAGGATTGAGGGAGGGAGGGAGGGAGGGATGGGGGAAGAGGTACAGGGGGAGGTACAGGGGGAGGGAGGGAGGGAGGGAGGGGGGGAAGAGGAAAAGGGAGAGGTACAGGGGGAGGGAGGGGGGGGAGGGAGGGGGGGAAGAGGAAAAGGGAGAGGTACAGGGGGAGGGAGGGAGGGATGGGGGAAGAGGAAAAGGGAGAGGTACAGGGGGAGGGAGGGAGGGAGGGAGGGAGGGAGGGGGGGAAGAGGAAAAGGGAGAGGTACAGGGGGAGGGAGGGAGGGAGGGATGGAAGAGGAAAAGGGAGAGGTACAGGGGGAGGGAGGGAGGGAGGGAGGGAGGGATGGATGGAAGAGGAAAAGGGAGAGGTACAGGGGGAGGGAGGGAGGGAGGGATGGGGGAAGAGGAACAGGGGGAGGGAGGGAGGGAGGGAAGAGGAAAAGGGAGAGGTACAGGGGGAGGGAGGGAGGGGGGAAGAGGAAAAGGGAGAGGTACAGGGGGAGGGAGGGAGGGAGGGAGGGGGGGAAGAGGAAAAGGGAGAGGTACAGGGGGAGGGAGGGAGGGAGGGAGGGGGGGAAGAGGAAAAGGGAGAGGTACAGGGGGAGGGAGGGAGGGAGGGAGGGAGGGGGGGAAGAGGAAAAGGGAGAGGTACAGGGGGAGGGAGGGAGGGAAGAGGAAAAGGGAGAGGTACAGGGGGAGGGAGGGAGGGATGGGGGAAGAGGAAAAGGGAGAGGTACAGGGGGAGGGAGGGAGGGAGGGAGGGGGGGAAGAGGAAAAGGGAGAGGTACAGGGGGAGGGGGGGATGGAGGGATGGAGGGAAGAGGAAAAGGGAGAGGTACAGGGGGAGGGAGGGAGGGAGGGAGGGAGGGGGGGGGGAAGAGGAAAAGGGAGAGGTACAGGGGGAGGGAGGGAGGGAGGGAGGGATGGAAGAGGAAAAGGGAGAGGTACAGGGGTAGGGAGGGAGGGAGGGAGGGAAGAGGAAAAGGGAGAGGTACAGGGGGAGGGAGGGAGGGAGGGAGGGAGGGGGGGAAGAGGAAAAGGGAGAGGTACAGGGGGAGGGAGGGAGGGATGGGGAAGAGGAAAAGGGAGAGGTACAGGGGGAGGGAGGGAGGGAGGGAGGGAGGGATGGAAGAGGAAAAGGGAGAGGTACAGGGGGAGGGAGGGAGGGATGGAAGAGGAAAAGGGAGAGGTACAGGGGGGGGAGGGGAGAAGAGGAAAAGGGAGAGGTACAGGGGGAGGGAGGGGGGAAGAGGAAAAGGGAGAGGTACAGGGGGAGGGAGGGATGGAAGATGAAAAGGGAGAGGTACAGGGGGAGGGAGGGATGGAAGAGGAAAAGGGAGAGGTACAGGGGGAGGGAGGGAGGGAGGGAGGGAGGGAAGAGGAAAAGGGAGAGGTACAGGGGGAGGGAGGGAGGGATGGAAGAGGAAAAGGGAGAGGTACAGGGGGAGGGAGGGAGGGAGGGATGGAAGAGGAAAAGGGAGAGGTACAGGGGGAGGGAGGGAGGGATGGAAGAGGAAAAGGGAGAGGTACAGGGGGAGGGAGGGAGGGATGGAAGAGGAAAAGGGAGAGGTACAGGGGGAGGGAGGGAGGGAGGGAGGGAAGAGGAAAAGGGAGAGGTACAGGGGGAGGGAGGGAGGGATGGAAGAGGAAAAGGGAGAGGTACAGGGGGAGGGAGGGATGGAAGAGGAAAAGGGAGAGGTACAGGGGGAGGGAGGGAGAGATGGAAGAGGAAAAGGGAGAGGTACAGGGGGAGGGAGAGGGGGAAGAGGAAAAGGGAGAGGTACAGGGGGAGGGAGGGAGGGAGGAATGGAAGAGGAAAAGGGAGAGGTAGAGGGGGAGGGAGGGAGGGATGGAAGAGGAAAAGGGAGAGGTACAGGGGGAGGGAGGGGGGAAGAGGAAAAGGGAGAGGTACAGGGGGAGGGAGGGAGGGAGGGAGGGAAGAGGAAAAGGGAGAGGTACAGGGGGAGGGAGGGAGGGAGGGAGGGAAGAGGAAAAGGGAGAGGTACAGGGGGAGGGAGGGAGGGAGGGAGGGAAGAGGAAAAGGGAGAGGTACAGGGGGAGGGAGGGAGGGAGGGAGGGAGGGAAGAGGAAAAGGGAGAGGTACAGGGGGAGGGAGGGAGGGAGGGAAGAGGAAAAGGAAGAGGTACAGGGGGAGGGAGGGAAGAGGAAAAGGGAGAGGTACAGGGGGAGGGAGGGAGGGAGGGAGGGATGGAAGAGGAAAAGGGAGAGGTACAGGGGGAGGGAGGGAGGGAGGGAAGAGGAAAAGGGAGAGGTACAGGGGGAGGGAGGGAGGGATGGATGGAAGAGGAAAAGGGAGAGGTACAGGGGGAGGGAGGGAGGGAGGGAGGGGGGGAAGAGGAAAAGGGAGAGGTACAGGGGGAGGGAGGGAGGGATGGAAGAGGAAAAGGGAGAGGTACAGGGGGAGGGAGGGAGGGAGGGAAGAGGAAAAGGGAGAGGTACAGGGGGAGGGAGGGAGGGAGGGATGAGGAAAAGGGAGAGGTACAGGGGGAGGGAGGGAGGGAAGAGGAAAAGGGAGAGGTACAGGGGGAGGGAGGGAGGGAGGGATGGAAGAGGAAAAGGGAGAGGTACAGGGGGAGGGAGGGAAGAGGAAAAGGGAGAGGTACAGGGGGAGGGAGGGAGGGAGGGATGGAAGAGGAAAAGGGAGAGGTACAGGGGGAGGGAGGGAGGGAGGGAGGGATGGAAGAGGAAAAGGGAGAGGTACAGGGGGAGGGAGGGAGGGAGGGATGGAAGAGGAAAAGGGAGAGGTACAGGGGGAGGGAGGGAGGGATGGAAGAGGAAAAGGGAGAGGTACAGGGGGAGGGAGGGAGGGAGGGAGGGATGGAAGAGGAAAAGGGAGAGGTACAGGGGGAGGGAGGGAGGGAGGGAAGAGGAAAAGGGAGAGGTACAGGGGGAGGGAGGGAGGGAGGGATGGAAGAGGAAAAGGGAGAGGTACAGGGGGAGGGAGGGATGGAAGAGGAAAAGGGAGAGGTACAGGGGGAGGGAGGGAGGGAGGGAGGGATGGAAGAGGAAAAGGGAGAGGTACAGGGGGAGGGAGGGAGGGAGGGATGGATGGAAGAGGAAAAGGGAGAGGTACAGGGGGAGGGAGGGAGGGAGGGATGGAAGAGGAAAAGGGAGCGGTACAGGGGGAGGGAGGGAGGGATGGAAGAGGAAAAGGGAGAGGTACAGGGGGAGGGAGGGAGGGAGGGATGGAAGAGGAAAAGGGAGAGGTACAGGGGGAGGGAGGGGGGGAAGAGGAAAAGGGAGAGGTACAGGGGGAGGGAGGGAGGGAGGGAAGAGGAAAAGGGAGAGGTACAGGGGGAGGGAGGGAGGGAAGAGGAAAAGGGAGAGGTACAGGGGGAGGGAGGGAGGGAGGGAGGGAGGGAGGGGGGGAAGAGGAAAAGGGAGAGGTACAGGGGGAGCGAGGGAAGAGGAAAAGGGAGAGGTACAGGGGGAGGGAGGGAGGGAGGGAGGGAAGAGGAAAAGGGAGAGGTACAGGGGGAGGGAGGGAGGGAGGGAAGAGGAAAAGGGAGAGGTACAGGGGGAGGGAGGGAAGAGGAAAAGGGAGAGGTACAGGGGGAGGGAGGGAGGGAGGGAAGAGGAAAAGGGAGAGGTACAGGGGGAGGGAGGGAGGGAGGGAAGAGGAAAAGGGAGAGGTACAGGGGGAGGGAGGGAGGGATGGATGGAAGAGGAAAAGGGAGAGGTACAGGGGGAGGGAGGGAGGGAGGGAGGGGGGGAAGAGGAAAAGGGAGAGGTACAGGGGGAGGGAGGGAGGGATGGAAGAGGAAAAGGGAGAGGTACAGGGGGAGGGAGGGAGGGAAGAGGAAAAGGGAGAGGTACAGGGGGAGGGAGGGAGGGAGGGATGGAAGAGGAAAAGGGAGAGGTACAGGGGGAGGGAGGGAGGGAGGGAGGGAGGGAGGGAAGAGGAAAAGGGAGAGGTACAGGGGGAGGGAGGGAGGGAAGAGGAAAAGGGAGAGGTACAGGGGGAGGGAGGGATGGAAGAGGAAAAGGGAGAGGTACAGGGGGAGGGAGGGAGGGAAGAGGCAAAGGGAGAGGTACAGGGGGAGGGAGGGAGGGAGGGAGGGATGGAAGAGGAAAAGGGAGAGGTACAGGGGGAGGGAGGGAGGGAGGGATGGATGGAAGAGGAAAAGGGAGAGGTACAGGGGGAGGGAGGGAGGGAGGGAGGGATGGAAGAGGAAAAGGGAGAGGTACAGGGGGAGGGAGGGAGGGAAGAGGAAGAGGGAGAGGTACAGGGGGAGGGAGGGAGGGAGGGAGGGAAGAGGAAAAGGGAGAGGTACAGGGGGAGGGAGGGAGGGGAAGAGGGAAGAGGGAGAGGTACAGGGGGAGGGAGGGAGGGAGGGATGGAAGAGGAAAAGGGAGAGGTACAGGGGGGGAGGGGGGAAGAGGAAAAGGGAGAGGTACAGGGG